>NC_048299.1:20989762-21073620 GCF_013100865.1 Trachemys scripta elegans
GGCGGGCCCAGGGGGCGGGGGTGACGCCAGGGGGCGGAGGCCGCGGGGCGGGGAGCCGGGGGCCGGGGGGCCGGGCCTGCGGGGGGGGGGGCGGGGGGGCCGGGCCCGCGAGCCGGGGAGCTGGGAGCCGGGCCGGGAGCCGGGGAGCCGAGCCCGCGGGGCGGGGAGCCGGGCCCGCGGGGCCAGGAGCCGGGGAGCCGGGCCGGGGTCACGGGGCTGGGAGCCGGGGGGTGCGCCGGGCCGCCGGCAGTGCTGGGCGGGCCGGGGGTGCTCGGCCGGGGCCGGCACCCCAGGGCCCGAGCCGACCCAGGCTGGAAACGCCGGGGGGCCAGCCTGGGCCGCGCCTCCTTCCCCCACACCCCCCTTACCTGCTTCAGGCTTCCCGCAAATCAAATATTCGTGGGAAGCAGGGGAGGGGGCGGAGACTTTGGGGAGGGGGCGGGGTTGGGGAGGGGGTGTGGGCGGGGCTGGGGGCGGGGCCCGTGGCCCGTGGAGTGTCCTCCATTTGGAGGCACAAAATATGGTAACCCTAACGTTTTCTTTTTAACACAACCACAGGTTGGATACCAGTGAATCAGCACTATGGGGCCCAGATCTTGACTGGGGCTTTGGATGCTAATACAATGCAAATAAACAACAATGTTATTTATCTGTTTGAGATTTTTGGCTTCTCTAAGAGGGTGGGAATTTTTTTTAAGTGTGAGATAGAATTACCTGTCTCAGTTCAAGCACATGGTTGTTCGATCTAGGGAAGGATTATGCAGAGGTGAAACTTACAATATATCACTTCTGTAACACTGACTGGCTTTTCTCTAGAGATGAAACCAGATACACCTATGCCTCCAATTTGACAGTGAATGCAGTGTCCATTAGAGAGTGTGAAAAAAGGGGAGTTTTATGGCATATGAGCCCCTGACACTTCAATACATTTAAAGACATCTGTTATTTTTGCACAGATGTGATTTGGTCTTTGTCCTACTTTTTCTTAGAAATATATGTACTGTCTCCATTTGCAAGCTTTGTTTTCTGGCCATGCAGTGACAATTTCCTGTCCAAAGGAATCATTACAAAAATATTGCGCCTGCTTCACTGCTATATTACTTCAGTTTTATGTTGCGTTGCTGCATGGGAGTCAATGGATTTACACTGGTGTAAAACTGGAGTATCTTTGAGGTGAATCAGAACCATAGTGAGGAAATGCACAAGATTGTTCCTACGGAATCATAATGAGAACAAGGGTAGTAATATTAGCAATCTCAGAGTGCTGTACCCTCTTTTTAGAAGACTGCACACTTTATAAGTAGTGTGACAGACCCAGACCAGTGGGGTACAGGAGTCTGGTAGAGGGCAAATATACTGGCCACTGGATGAGTAGTTTTCTGTTCCCTGAGTGACCAGATCAGGGGCTGCACTAGAGTAATCAGGAACCTGCTAGAACCAGTTAAGGCAGGCAGGCTAATTAGGATACCTGGAGCCAATTAAGAGGAAGGTTTTAGAATCAATTAAGGCAGGCTAATCAGGGCACCTGGGTTTTAAAAAGGAGCTCAGTTCAGTTTGTGGTGTGAGTGTGAGGGGCTGGGAGTAAGAGGCATAAGGAGCTGAGAGTGAGTGCTGCTGGAGGATTGAGGCGTACAAGTGTTATCAGACACCAGGAGGAAGGTCTTGTGGTGAGAATAAGGAAGGTGTTTGGAGGAGGCCATGGGGAAGTAGTCCAGGGAGTTGTAGCTGTCATGCAGCTGTTACAGGAGGCACTATAGACAGCTGCAGTCCCCAGGGCCCTGGGCTGGAACCTGGAGTAGAGGGCGGGCCTGGGTTCCCCCAAACCTCCTAGTTGACCTGGACTATGGGTTCTCCCAGAGGGGAAGGTCTCTGGGCTGTTTCCCAACCCACATGGTGAATCTCTGAGGCAGGAAAATCTGCCAATAAGCGCAGGACCCACCAAGATAGAGGAGGAACTTTTGTCACTTCAGGTAAATCAATGCCACACTGCTCTTACCCATATAAGCAACTTTATTTCTCAAAGAATGGAATTATTTTTGGTACTTGTGAAACAATTTAACTGCATTTCAGCTCTAAGTAAATCATTTCAGAGGGCTGATTCACTGCTGAATTACTCCAATTTTACTTTGCTGTAACCTCACTGAAATGACTGATGGTACACCAGTCTAAAACTGGAATAATGTAGTGTTGAATGTGGCCTAAGATGCCCAATGGGCTTTGCTACCTTTCTGACTAATCACTTTTAATCTCTGGCTGAACTCTCACTTCTGTTGGATTCACTAAATCTTTTAACAGATTTTGTGCACCTTTTCCCAACTGTCCTGAGACTGCTGCTTCCTGTAGTCTAACATCCAATAGCTTCACTGGAACCTGAACCCACACTTGAATCTGATATCTGTGCCTTCTTTCCTCCAAAACCATTCTACTGCTGCTGGAATAAATCCAGTGCTGTAAATTATGTATCAATAGAGTGTGTTATTAGAAGTTCTTCATGGCAGGCATGGATATGGCCACAGAGGACTTTAAAGAGGTCTTTCCTCTTGGCCAGAAGTTTCTACTTCGGCGGCTGACAACTGCAGCGTGTGTGTGTATGTGTTTTTCTTTTGTTATCTTCACTGCAGTTAGGCAAAATCATTCAGTTCATCTAAACCACAGTTGTTGCCCATCATGTATTTCGTAATGTGCCTGTAACCTCAACTTGCTATGTTTTTCCTCTGTTATAGCAAAAACACCACAGCAATGCAACTTAGTTAGAAGCATATTTTTAAAAACTGTATGTGAACATTTTAAAAAATAAAAGCAATGTATTTTCTGACCCTCACAAAGGAATGCACACTTGTTAAAAAGGAGCCAGAGCATGGATAGTTTGTAACCAGATGAATTTTCTCTATGGTCTTTAAATAGGAGAGCCAAATAGTGAACATGTACTATGAGTTATTTGAAGGTTTGGATTAGCTCTGGTGGTTACTCCACAGAATTTCAACTGCCCATATATTTAAATGAATAAAAAATGGCTACAAATGGCCCTTAAAATGAAAGCTCTAGTGTACTATTATTGTTTTTTAAAGTCAATGGTACACTGTACCCGTAAGATATTTATAGGTGCTACGGTGTACCGGAAAGACACAGGAGGAGCCTGCCCCAGCCCTTCCATGCCACAGCTGTGTCTCCTGAGTCCTCCTGCCTGGGATCTGTATTGCAGCCCCGCCAGAGGACAGGGCTGGGGGCAGTAAAGCCACAAGGGCTCTCCCAGGAACTGCAACAGTGAAAGGAGCAGAACACATGGGGCCACCGGGCAGCCCCATGGGTTGGCAGCTCCTCTTGGCAGGGCTGCTGTATTGCCCCCACCCCCACCTCTGGCAGGGCTGCTGTATTGCCCCCACCCCCACCTCTGGCAGGGCTGCTGTACAGACCCCGGGCAGGAGGATTCAGGAGACACAGCTGCATGTTCTGCTCCTTTCACTGCTGCAGTTCCCAGGATAGCCATGTGGTTCAGGGCTCTCCCAGGAACCACAGTGGCGAAAGAAGCAGAATGTGGGGATGCTGGGCAGCCCCATGCCGGTAGCTCCTCTGGCATGGCTCTACTGCCCCCAGCCCTGCTCCCAGCCCTTCCACACAGCTGCATCTCCTGAGTCCTCCTGCCTGGGGTCTGTACAGCAGAAGTCTCCGGTGCAGTGGGAGGAGGACACAGGCCCCTCCCCCCCCGAGAACACCAGATGGATGTGGATCATCGGGAGGGGACAGGGAAAGCGTGGGGGCCCCGGGTGGGGGAGTCATATGGGGATCATGTGGGGAGGTCACATACCCCCCCTTTGCATCTCTCCCATGAGTGCAGCATACCTGCAAGAAATTATTTCTACTTGCACCACTGTTTAAAGCATACCACCTCCTAGGAAGCCCAAGGATCAGGGTCCCATTGTTCTGGACAGACAAGTAACAGGATACAGTTATTGCCCCAGAGAGCTCACAATCTAAGTGAAAGATATATTCCTCTAATCAGTGTGTATAATTACAAAGGCGAGTGTGGGAATTTTCCTTAAATCCTGTAGGGCTGAGTCCAGTGTCACCAAAATGCAAACTGACTGACATCAGCAAAGTATATTGAAGTTAGAGATACAATGGAACTGAAATACTCGCAAAACACATTTCTGATATTCACCTGCCTTTGAAATAAGAAGCTAATGATTAGTTAAGATACTCCAGATAACTAAATAGTTATTATATTAGAAGGAAGTCCAGACTGGTTTCATAGCCAGGCTGAGTGGGCCAGAAGATGGTGTATGTTGCACTTAATATAACATGACATTTCTGCATGGATTGTTGTTGGCGACTGAATCCAGAACCTAGCTACTTGAGGGTGACAAAGAGCCACTCTGTGTGAGTGCAGCTTATTTTAGGTTAGCTTTGACTCACCCCTGAATTTGACCTGTTGTTTTCAGTATGCTTGGTAAATCTCTCTCTCTCTATAGGTTTCAGAGTAGCAGCCGTGTTAATCTGTATCCGCAAAAAGAACAGGAGTACTTGTGGCACCTTAGAGACTAACAAATTTATTAGACATAAGCTTTCATGGGCTACTGCCCACTTTGGATGCATATAGAGTGGAACGTATATTGAGGAGATGTGTGTGTGTGTGTATATATATATATATATATATTCCCTTATTCAAAGACTGGGAATGGCTGAGCCATTACAAACATTGAATCTATCTCCCCTTGTAAGTATTCTCACACTTCTTATCAAACTGTCTGTACTGGGCTAGCTTGATTATCACTTCAAAAATTTTTTTTCTCTTACTTAATTGGCCTCTCAGAGTTGGTAAGACAACTCCCACCTGTTCATGCTCTCTCTCTCTCTCTCTGTGTGCATGTGTATGTATGTGTGTGTGTGTGTATATATATATATATATATATATATCTCCTCAATATATGTTCCACTCTATATGCATCCGAAGAAGTGGGCTGTAGCCCACGAAAGCTTATGCTCTAATAAATTTGTTAGTCTCTAAGGTGCCACAAGTACTCCTGTTCTTTTTTCTCTCTCTATAATTACACATACATTAAGCCAACATCAGCCATGGTGTAATGCCATTGATTTTAGTGGATTTGTTACCACCTACATCAGGGTGAGTTAGGCCTACCTTGTACATGGTAAACATACTGTGATGTAGATTTTTTTTTTTAAGAGAATTATGTATTGCTTTCCTGGTGTTATGGGGATTTAATTGAAAAACACTTGTGTATTATTATTATTTTTTTAATGAGCACCAAATGTTCAAATTGGGTTTAAGGTAAGGTCTGTTGCCACTCCATGTTAAAAAAAAAAATACCAAAGCTTCCTTAAATGATTGTTATGATACTCCATGTTTAGACTCTTTACAACTTGAAAAATGTATGGACCAGTTTATGTAAATCAGCTTAGCTCTACTGAAGTCAATGGAGCTGAGGCTCTGATCGTTCATATTTGGTCTCCATTTTGTAAGCTGATTTTCTGCTCTATTTAGCCTTCTGTTTAGTGGCATTTACCTAAACCGTTAATCAGTCATGTGGAACTTTGTCAAACACTTTTTGAAAAAAAATCTAAGCAAAGTATATGACAGCCACTGTATTTCACGTGGCTATTGCTCAGAAAATACTTCAAAATACTCCAGCAAATCACTTAAGCATAATCTCCACTGCCTGAATCCAGGCTTACTGTCATTAATCAAACTTTGTTTTTCCTGGTCTTCTCCCGCCTCACCCTCTGAGGTTTCCAGGATTTTCCCTGCAATCTATATCCATTCTAAGGCTACAGTTTATTCTCCAGTTAAAGATGCCACTTTGCCATCCTCAGGAATCTCTTCTGAACCTAGCAAACTAACTTAAAAACTAATGTTCAAAAGGGGTTTATTGGCTCAGATGAAGTGAGATGCTGGTGGATAGTAAGAGGGATGAAGCAGAGTAAAGGATGGGGTGGCTGAGGAGGATGCAGATGAAGCGGGCACAGTTGGAAGATACTCAGGATCAGGTGGAATGTGCAGTGGAAGATGTACAAGTTTCACAGCTGTGTGAAACGGGCAAGACTCATGTCTTGTATTTTTGTCCAACCCTGATTCTTTACTCTGACTCAATGCATACTTTGCCTGGATAAGGCATGCAGGATATGGATCATTGTGGGTATGCTACATTTTCACATCACTACAATCTCATCCTCCCTGTCTCAAAATGTAGCTAATTAGTTGCATGCTGTTCCATGCAGTGCTTGACAGGTCCATGAACTTGCAAAGGCCTTGCATTAAAAATGTAGCTCTCAAGGTTTCCCCCTGATATTCTTAGAAATGTTGGTCCTGATCCTTCAGCTTCTGATCGCTTGAGTGATCTCACTGATTCTAAAGACGGCACTAATGTGAATAACAGCTGCAGGAATGAGCCATGTGTTTTTTATTGGTAATGCATATTTGAGCATTGACAGTTCCCAACTATGTGTTTTCAATTAAAAACAAAGTTTAAAATGTTTCCAATGGCCTCAGAAATACACTTTTTCAGAGGTGGAACCAAAGTGCTATCTCAAGATTTAGCTTGATATAAGAGACGCAGTACAGCATTGCTGTTGAAATACTCTATGTCGTGCTGTGGAAACACTATATCTGTTTAGGAAAAAACAGATTATCTTTCTGTTTTTATCAGTGTTTCTCAAACTGGGGTAGGGGCTTTCCCTACCGCTTGTGTAGGGAAAGCCCCTGGCAGGCCGGGCTGGTTTGTTTACCTGCCCTGTCCGCAGGTCCGGCCTATCGCAGCTCCCAGTGGCCACAGTTCACCACTGCAGGCCAATGGGAGCTGCTGGAAGCGGCAGCCAGTACGTCCCTTGGCCTGCACCGCTTCTAGCAGCTTCCATTGGCCTGGAGCAGCGAACTGTGGCCAGTGGGAGCCACGATCGGCTGGACTTGCGGACGCGGCAGGTAAATAAACCGGCCCAGCCCGCCAGCGGATTTCCCCAGTTTGAGAAACACTGGTTTATATGAATTGGTAGTTCATGTTCTCTTAATCATACTGTAATAATGAATAACCTTTTATATATAAATGACATTTATTTTATCTACAACATCTGCATTTTGAATCTTGCCAGTTGGAAATTAGATTCTCAGAGTGACTGAAAGTTTAATGCCTTCACACCTAACAGTTATTAGCTTGCACTGGGTTTTAACCTGAGACAGCAACCATAGCAAAGCAGCACACAGAACAAATGTAATTTATTAAACAGCACTATAATATTTGAAGTTCAAGAACTACAGGTCAAAGAAAACAATGACATTCAATTCCCGAGAAAATATCAAAAATACAATACATTTGTTTTAACTTAAAATCATACTTTCAAACATACTATTAAACAAAATTAAAAGTAAAACGTGAGGATTTACAAGGTTCCCTCCATAGATTTATATACATACACTTATAGATTAAATAAATACACACACCATGTATGTACAATGTGGTACATATAGTTATCATCCACCTATAACGCTCACCTGCCTTCTTTCCACTAGTCTATCTCCCTATGACTTCTTTTAATGGACCTACCCTCCAAACAGCTTCAAATAGCTGTGCTTTTTTTTTTAAAAAAAAGCACCTGCCATAGAAATATTACAACTTTCTCCCCAAAATGTGAGTTTTTATTCCTAACTTATCCCTACCCAAGAAGAGTCAGGCCTGGACCACTCACAGCTTTAGTATGTGTAAATATGTCATAAATGAACTCTGGGATCCTGCAGGTCAAGAAATGGGAGCTATATACCATGGGAATAGAAGCCAGTACTGGGATCCAGCACTCACTTCTAGCCCCAAAATGTCAGAGGAGAACGAACTTTAAAATGGTAATATATTTTTATATAGAGAAAAATGCACTTTTATGGCTTTTTTTTTTTATGGCTTTCCCTGAGCTCTGTACAGCTGGACTGATGTAAATAAGGCATCCAGCTTCACAACTAAAGTAATAAGAAAAACGCCAATAAAATTCTGTTAAAGTTTCTAAAACATTCCTAATATAATTTTCTGCAACATACTTGTTATACAAAGAATCCATGCTGATATGGTGTGGAGTTACCCTTATTTAGAAAGAGCTACATAACATAGTCATGGTTTTACCATTCAGTAATTCAACCAATCCCAAACTCAGGCTTTGATACAAAGCAACTCCATATGTATTCTGTATATGTGTGTATTGATGTACAAAATATGCCATAGTGTGTCATATGTAACATTAAAAAGTAAATCTGTAAGTAGCTGCAATGGTTCAGCAAAACATCTGTGCCAGCCATTTACCAGGTGCAGATTACTTTTCTCTCCAGGCTGACTCTCCGAGGCTGGTGCATTGCACAGTGTAGGCAAGGCTTTTCCCACCCTGCCCCCTCATTCCCCGCTCACCTGTGTGGGAGGAGGAGCTGTGGTGTAATGGGATGCCTAACATTCCTGTATCCCACTGGGTGGATTAAGTGGCAACCTTACCCTGACACTTAATCCTCTTAAATTTCTTTGAGGAAGGGGCTCATCTGCATTCTTTGATCTATGATTCACTCAATTTTCCACCTTCATTTGACACCCTCCCCTCTCACAGGCCCTGCGTTGTGAAAGGTACATAAATCTCCCCCAAACTTCAGCTTCATTCCTCTATAGGGTGAATGTTCTCTGGCCCTCTCTGAGAAAGGAGAAATAAGAACACAAAGACAACATAAATCACACAGTTTAATGACTTGGTTTTTTTTTTTTTTACACTACCACTTTGAGAGATGAAATAAAGAAGACTCATGTTAACTTGAAATAAGGCTAAGTGGCCTCAGCATATTCCGACACATGATCGCACCATCCTCCAGCAGTTGTATTTATTATAGTAAAGAAAAAAGTAAAACACAAAAGAAGATATAACTGTCTGTATTACATATCCTATGTGGGATGCTTTCTTGTATTAAGCCACTAACATGGCTATTATTATAGGCAGTGTTGGTAACCAGCTATAATTATAATTACTTATAACTCTGTAAAACTTTAATTGTTTGATCTGAGTTTTCCCATGCTGTATGTCTGCCTCAGTCTGACTATTTCAGGAAAATTAAAGACAGAACAGTTGATCTGTTTCTGAGAATAAAGCTAGGGGAAAAATATATTATTTGTAAATGCTTTAGCTCTTTTACTTGAAATGTTCTAGTGCCCCTATGCTTTACAGAAGGGATTCAGAATTGGGAAGGGGTGGTCTGAAGTGGTCTGTGTGGCAGGGATGTGATTATTGTCATATTTGTGAAAATCCACCCAAATTTGGTCAAATGATGAGCCTGTGTAAAATCAGTTTACACATGCTCAGTAGAGGCTTGTTTAACTGTGAAGAGTTCACCTGCACTGAGTATGTTTGACCCTCCCATAGCAACTAATGCTGACCAGACTGTACATGTGCCATCCCCACAGAACAATGGAGTATGCTCCAGGCCAGGGCATGGGGGCTCAAACATTTTCCCTGTAATTTAGGGTTGCCAGGTGTCTGGTTTTCGAGCAGAACATCCGGTCAAAAAGAGATCCTGGTGGCATTGCTGACCAGGCCATTAAAAGTCTGGTCGGTGGCGCAGCAAGGCTAAGGCAAGCTCCCAGTCTGTTGTGAATCTGCACAGCTCCCGGAAGCAGCGGCATGTCCCCCCCTCCAGCTCCTACACATGGGGGAAGCCAGGAGGCTCCGCACGCTGCCCCTGATCCCAGCACTGGCTCTGCAGTTCCCATTGGCCGGGAACCTAAATCACCGTCGGTTTCCACACTTCCAGTTACCCTCACCTGGTTTAGCCCTCCTGCCAAGGCGGTTTACTGGGATGTGGCCACTGTCGTATACTTACAGCTACTTGGAGCCACAGGTGAGCGTACAGGTGAGAGTAAAGTGAGGACCAGAGAGGAAAAGAACCACTCAAGGAGTGCGGCAGTTCAGATCACTCAAATGTACTACCTCTCCCATACACCCCTTACACCCTGTCCGGCAAGAGTTAGCTAAATTTTAACAGCTAAGATAAAAAACGCAGATCAAGCAGGAATGCTTCAGCCAAGGGCACTGACAACTGTAAACAATTGGTCTTATAATTGGACCACATAAACTTATATGGTCAATGCCCGCCCAGTAACTCAGCTCTTAGAGTAGAACAAACCCTCCCTTCACAGCCCACCAGATATCTGCAAGCACTCATCCCTACCCTCCCACCTCAACTCTTTCCCCAGCAAAGTAGCCATAGATGCTTAATGCAATCAGGGTGGCCTCTAAGTACATACTGTTCCTATTTTTATCTTTGTTCAGGGTTCTCTCTTAATAAGAGAATGTATATAACTGGTGGCTGTGGCACCATATTTTTTGCAGCAGTTTATCAGCCTTCCTGGTACCATAAATAACCCCCCTTCAGTATTGTCTGTGCTTGCCTAATTCTTGGGGAAAAGAATCTTTTCCCCAACGGTTTTGGCACAGCAAGCAGGGTATGATCGGGAATCCTTGGAGAGTTTCTCACAACCAGGGATAGAGGTGAGTACCCTTTTACTTACCACCTCTAGCACGCACCTTGGTTTGGGACTCCCTGAGACACCCCTTTGCACCCCTTTTAATACAAACCACATATAGGATGCACAGACAAGAGGACTGAATGGGACTGTATTTGTGGCCAGGGTTTTTGGGGTGCAGGGATCGCTGGAGGCGAAGGCTGCACTGCCAGGGTTTTTGGGGTGCAGGGATCGCTGGAGGCGAAGGCTGCATCACCAGGTACTGAGCACCAGAGTGTGTGCTGCAGTAGACTGAGTACGAGGGTGTGCTCAGTCGATCTCCCCTGAAGTGCCGCTTAAGTGGGTTTCAGGAAGCTGAGATACGTCGTATGAGTTGCCCCAAAATGCGTCAATGATTCCCTCTATGGGAGGGGGACTCATTGGCGTGCCCCAGGATGGACCAATGATGCCCTCTATGGGAGGGAGACTCATTGACTGGCCCTGGGGAACATCAATGATGTTCTCTGCGGGGGGGACTCATTAATTTTATAAAAGGGAAACATAAGGTTCAAAAGACAATGCCAAAAAATGGATGGAATGAGGGTATGAGTACAATGGACAGCGTGTTGTGGTGGTCTGGTCAGACAAAAGGAAGATTAGAGAAGGGGATTGTAATAATGTATTGCGAATATGAAAGGAAATTACAAGAATTGGAAATACTCCAAAAGGCTCTTACATCAGAGCTAAATCAAAAGGCAGATTGCAACTGCAGGCTGAGTGAGCTTAAAGCAGAAAACAAGGCTCTAAAAGCAAAACTAAAAGAAAACAATTCCTCTGAACGCCGTATTGTTGCTAGCATACAACAAAAGGGTAATTTCACCGGCTTTGGTTTAGGCAGCGATACTAATAAAAACCAAAATGAAATTAATTAGAAACACCTTAAGAATCAAATTCAGAATTGGAACCTGGCACACATGGGGGAAGATTGAGATAATTGGCCCCTCCTCCCACTTTTAACCCAGAATTAAGTGCCAGTGCTCCCTTGTCCCCTCTCCAAGTGACCACTCGGTGGTCAGGGACAGGTAAAAACAGTGGCTCATAATACTTATAAGTACACTCCTCTCAGCACAGAGGAAATGAGGGACTTACTGAAAGATCTCCCTGATCTAAAGCCCAAAGACCCAAATTTAATATTCTGAAAAAGAATAAGCCAAATGGTTACCACCTATATGTTACATCCCAGGGATCTTTATATCTTAACAAAAGCTAAATGCCACAATCTATCATGGGCCGAGATCCCTACAGAAGGGCACCAAAATGGCATTTGGGCCTCCGTTAAATTTGATCTAAAAATGATCTGACCCTTGCCTGCACTGAGTTTAAGGAATCTGTCCAAGAAGCCTTGGGGAATGGAGCCGGTAATTGGGGACTGATCATGGCCTATGTACAAGGCAAGGACGAGCCTGCGGTTCAATATTGTGAGGAAAAAATGGGAGATGTATTCCAGCAATGCAGGCATTACGGACCCAAAGAAAACTAATCAGGCATTTCTAAAAATGTTAAGGGAAGGTTTTAACTCCCACCTGCAAACAGCCCTTAATTTGGGAGTGAACCCAGGCTCTGAGTATAAATCCATCTGTATGTGGGCTGCTAAATGCAAAGCCAAACAAGCTAAAAAAATTAAAAGCAAGTCTGCTTGTGTTGCTGTGGTAACAGCAAAAAATAATGTGATTTGCTATAATTGTGGGTGTCCCAAACCATTCCCAAAAGAACTGCAGGTGCAACTCCCAAAAGCCTACTCAGGGACAAAATCACGGCCAATCGAATCCCTGCAGTACTTCACTGCTCTTTCAACCTGGTCCTGGTCCTGTCCCCCTGTCCTCCCTTCTTCCCAATGGTTTGTGTGCGGGGAGACTGGGCATTAGGCAGCCGGGTGCCCAAGCCAAATAACCCTGGGTAACCAGCCCCACCCAGTGTCCCAACCGACTGTCAACCCTTACTCACACCTGAGTAAAGAGGAAATGGCCAGGCTTTTAAATTCCATGACCCGCTAGGATCCAGCAACCCCCCACCCCCTTGCCTGTCAGTACTGCTGATGCAGATATAAATCCCTCAAAGCCACACTTACAAGCAGGGATAAGGGGCCAGCCATGCACAATTCTCATGGACACGGAAGTGTCAGTTTCCATTACCGACCTCCCCCTCCCCACTACTGAACAGTATATTGCTATTTCAGGGATAGAAGGTGCACAACTCATGGCTTATAAAAGCTACCTGTTCTTGTAAAATCTGAGTCCAGAAGAATAGATTAGTCGTTTTTTTTTTTTTTTAATGTAGCTCCAAATGCAGAGGGGACTATTTTGGGCATGGACGTCCTCTGTGACCTTGCAACAACTCTTAACCTCACTCAAAGTACAGTTACATTTACTAATAAACTTATGCGTACTCATACCATTCCTCTCAGTAATGATAAACTTCTCTCTTCTGTTGCAACTGCCAAATCTGTGGCTCTCACTTGGGACACCTCTAACCCTTTTCAAGAATTATGTTCCAGGTTCCCTTCTGTTTGGGCAAAGAATAAACTGTCTTGCAGTTTGGTGCCTGCTCATCTCTTCCCACCCATCCAGGTTACCAGTCAACTCCCTCCACCTACCAAGCAATACCCTCTCAAACCTGAGGCCGAGAATGCGGTAGGTAACATTATTCACTCTTTACTTCAGCAAGGCATACTGGTTCCTTGTGAAAGTGCACCCTCTTAAGGCCACACTTTGCAATTGCACACTTTAATCTTAATCCTGCTACCTTGATGCCGACTACAGGGGAATCTCATTAGTGCCCCCTTTCTGAGGATACTATTGTTAAGGAACCAACTGGGTAGCACAACTACCTGCTGCCCTTCTTTCCATGAGAGCAACCCCTAACGCTAGTACAGGAGTTTCACCCTTTCAAACTCATTACTGGAATAATTGTTATTGGGGGAAGAATGTGTAGTCCCAGCTCCCCTCCCCTGATCTCTGACACTGCACAAAAATATATCAAACGCCTAAATAAAGTCTTGCACCCCATAAAACTAACTGTCCAAAACCAACAAGAAGCCCAGAAATCACCAGAAACCCCCTCTTGGGCAGATGTACAGAAGGTAAATCAAATCATAGTAAGAACATACAACCCTAGAGTACTTCAGCCAAAATACTCCGGTCCGCACAGGGTATTGGCCCATACAAATACCTCTGTAAAAGTGCAAGGAATCCCAACGTGGGTCCATAAAACCAAAATTAAAATGTATAAATAAATTCATTTTGTTTATATTGTATCCTTTTAGATAACAAATATGGCTCCCCACATTAATCTTCCTGGCAAACATACCTGATGCAGCCTTCTGAGACCTGGCCTTGGTACATGTTACACAAGATACCCGTTTCAAAGCTGGTCAGTATGTGCAACTCCCTGCAGGAGGCAGCGGTGAATGGGTAAAGAAACCAGACACTTAGCTTACCCCCAGACTGGACCACCTGGGACCTATCGTGGTTACAGCTTGCCCCCAGAAGGATCCTGGTCCCAACGTCCCAATCCAACTACCACAGCTCGGGAGCAGTCTTTGGCTTCCTCTCTGCATCTCACTGGATCTGGACTGTAACTGGGTATTTAGCTTCAGGGGATGTGGGCACACACACATATAGGACCCCCAATTTTGGGATGCAAAATCACAGAATGTTGAAAAAAAATCCGAAAGACAGAAATGTAGCATGTTAAGTGACACTGGAGGATTTTTTTGAAAGCTCCAGTTCTGTACTAAATATGCTTAATTTGAATTCTAAAAGGTCATACAATTCTTGAGTCAAAGGCCAAACCACTCAAGCCCTTAACCCGGTGTTAGTATGCTTATCTTATTCTCTAACTGCAATTAATGTAGCCATAAAGAATTTTCACAATCATTAAAAAAACCTCAAATGCAATAGTCAACCTGGCCAAGTCATAAACTAAAGGTCGTGCTTGTAATATGCTGGCTCGTAATCTGTTTAACATTGCTAAAAAAGACATGTTAAATGTATGCATGGGTTTTCCCCCATCCCATACCCTTACCTCCCCCACCCTTGCCCACATTGCAGACATTTCTACTCAACTAATAGTAGCGTCTTTACTTCCTCCAGACTCACCCTTCTCCATTAATTTCCTTCTTGTATACCCTTCTGTTATCCCTACCCATGTTTCCTTCCTTCTTTCCGTTTTAAGCCTATTAAGTATGTAACTAACAATATAGGGTACAAAATAGGGCTGTCCAAATACCTGGCACCATCCCCCAGTAACACTACGCTAATAACCTCGGACTGTTGTACAAAACCAGACAGTTACATCATGTGTTCCTGTTCTACCCTTCGTCCTTTAACCTCGTCCTCTTCTGTTGTTGTGGATATCCTTCCTCTTGCAAATGGTAAAATTGCTCAGTGGGGTTTCATCGCTGCTACATCTTATTACATGTACGAACTATTACAGTGCCAGGCAAATGCTTCCATGTGCCTGCAAATTACTGACTCATTTACCCTAGGTGATGTGCACCTCCCTGGCTGTATGTTCACTGGAATGACAACAGCTCCTCTGAAACATTTTAGCAAAAGTTGTCTAGTGTAGATAACAGAGTAGCAGCCGTGTTAGTCTGTATCCACAAAAAGAACAGGAGGTGCCACAAATACTCCTGTTCTTTTAGTGTAGGTAAGACCTGAGTATTATCACCAGTTGACAGATAGGAAAGAGAGAGAACAGTTAAGGGCATGATTCCAAAGCTAGCAAAGACAATGAGAGTCTTTCTATTGACTTTGGTGGGCTCTGGGATTTTTCACATGGTGACAGAACCGGTTTCTGATGTATGATTACAATTTAAGCTTTTCTAGTGCCCAGCCCTGTGTCTGATCACACATCTCTTTTATGAGAGGAAGTGTGAACTACTAAAGATCATTAATAGCTACTTAAAGAATTAAATAGATTTATACCAATTATTTTTGCCCCCGGGGGCAAAGGTATCTAGTCAATAGTTTTAAACTACTTTCTTAGCTTTGTGTGCAAATTATTTTTAACTAACACTTTGTCAGTCTGGCACATTAGCTGAGAACAGAACACAGCTCTGTGTTTGTATCGCTATCACTTAGAAGCTGGGTTTACCGGTCATCTCCACCAGAAGCTTGAAGGCACATGGGGAAGCATTGTAGCCGGCAAAACTACCCATACCCTTAAGGGACTGTTAATTGCCATGTGCATTTTTACAGTAATTTTGTTTTCTAATTTAGATTGCATCTTTGCAGTTTGATTAAAAAAATAGGGATGAAAAATTATTCATTTGTTATGAATGGCTTGCTGCTACCTACAGTATAACTCCAAGAAGTACAGATCACATGCATAATTTAAATAATGCATTTTGAAAATCTGGGGTATGCACAGTGGCCTACTTACATTTTCTGTAGCTAGTTCATTTTAACATGTATTCAAAAACTGCTTATAGCGTGTGCATGGATTTGCAATTGTAATAAGAGATCAGTTTACATTTTTGGTTTGTTTTTTTACATAGGGTAAAGCCCATAAGAGAGAGAGAAATCTTTTATGCAAAACACACCTAGGATAGCTGAGGGTGTCTAAAATAAAAAACAGACACCTGAAGAATGTGTTGTACTTGCAGGAAATACACCCTCCAGATATGCATGTGCTAAACATGCACTGGTGATTCATGAATGAAAATCATGGTTGGTTTAATACAATTTAAATTAATATGTCCATCTGCCTTGAAATGTTTGCATATAATCTGAATAAGAACCATTTTTTTTCAAACTCCGGTTCCAGCTGGCTATGCTGCATTCTTAGACGGCATATATTGTGTGCATCTCTGCAAATCTTAATTACCAGGTTTTATGCTTAGATACCATGGAGACAGATGCCCTACAAATACCTTAGAGAGAGAGAGACAGACTGTTTCAATTGCTCTCCAACAGCAAGCCTGTGAAAATAATTAACTGCAGGTGTCAAAGTAACATTGCAGGCCCACTTCCCTGCTGCTTTGCAGCCCATATAGTTATTACACCTGTGGAAAATGAGTGCAAAGTAAGTGTAAAATGCTGCCGATCTTTGTGTCCTCACTTTACACAGGTGCCACTGAGTATACAAGTTGCAGGGGAGTGAGAAATCAGGCTCTGTGGTTCTGCTCTGATTCAAAAGCCTAGTAAGTGTGAGTTAGGGTAGGAACCCTGGGAGTCTGTGGCCTTGGCTACACTCGGGACTTCACAGCGCTGCAAAGTGCGAGTGTAGTCGCGCCGCCAGCACTGCGAGAGTTCTCTCGCAGCGCTGTATGTACTCCACCTCTCCAAGGGGAGTAGTTTGCAGCGCTGCAAGCGAGTGTGCAGCACTGCAGGCACTGATTACACTGGCACTGTACAGCGCTGTACTCACTGCGCTCAGGGGGGTGTTTTTTTTTTCACACCCCTGAGCGCAGCAAGTTGCAGCGCTGTACACCGCCAGTGTAACCAAGGCCTGAGAGGCAGCTAGGTAAGCAGACAGGGCTGGCTCCAGGCACCAGCGGAGGAAGCATGTGCCTGGGGCGGCACATGCTAAGGGGCGGCGTTCCCCCATTCTTGGGGTGGCACAGTCTGGGCGACTTTTTTTTTTTTTTTTTGCTTCAGCAGTTCAGGCGGCAGTCTGAGTGGTGCTTTTTCATCTCTCATTTGCTGTTGTGATGTCGACTCCCACCTTTTGATTTGGTTGCCAGCATCCATTGCCTGCTTTTTACACTTTCAAACCAGCACCTTTATGTAGCACCTCACACTTGAGAAAAGCGCCCCATAACCTAGGGTTACCATTCATCCGGATTCCCCTGGACATGGCCGGCTTTTCTCAGTTAAAAATAGCGTCCGGGGCGAATTTGTAAATGTCCAGACTTCCCCCCCCATGCAGAGTGCGCGCGGCTGACAGGGCAGCCGGCCAGATGGTGCCACTGGCACCGGGCTCCAGCAGCCAGAAAGAGCCCCTCCTCCACTTCCTTCTCCTCCCCCTCTCCCCTCAGATCACTCCCCCCCCTCTCTCTCTCCCTCCCTCCCCCTCCCTGCATTCGCAGCTGGCCGGCCGTTCGCAACGGGCCTCCAGCAGTCTGGAGCTCCTCCCCCTGCCCAGCGTGCCGCTCCGCAGCACTCTGTGAGGGCGGGAACTGGGCTATGCGCTCCGTGGGGGAGTGCGGCAGTGTGTCGGGCTGTGCGTGAAGCCGGACACGCTGTTCTGAGCGGCACAGTAAGGGGGCCAGAGGGTCGGAGCAGGGGCACGGAGGTTCTGGAGGGGGCAGTCGAGAGACAGGGAGCAGGGGGAGGGTTGGATGGGTTGGGAGTTCGGAGGGGGCTGTCTGGGGGTTGGGGGTGTAAAGGTTTTGGGCAGTCAGGGTACAGGTAGGGTCCTAGGGGGGCAGTTAGGGTGGGGCAGGTCTGGGGGGGCAGTTAGGGGACATGAACAGGGAGGGTTAGGTAGGGGGTGGGGTTCTGGTGGGCAGTTAGGAGCAGGGGTCCTAGGAGGAGACAGTCAGGGGACAGGGAGCAGAGGGGTTTAGATGGGTCGGGCGTTCTGGGGGGGGCTGTCAGGGGGTGGGGAGTGGTTGGATGGGGTGTGGGAGTCCCTGGTGTCTGTCTGGGGGTGGGGGTGTGGATAAGGGTTGGGGCACTCAGGGGATAGGTAGGGGGTAGGATCCTAGGGGACCAGTTAGGATGGGGAGAGGGTCTCAGGAGGGAGCAGGTAGGGGATAGGGTCTTAGGGGGCTAGTTAGGATGGGGGGGAAGGTATCAGGAGGGGGCAGTCAGGGGACAAGGAGCAGGGAGGCTTAGGTAGGGGGTGGAGTCGTGAGGGGCAGTTAGGTAGGGTTACCATACGTCTGGTTTTTCCCGGACATGTCCGGCTTTTTGGTCCTCAAATCCCCGTCCAGGGGGAATTGCCAAAAAGCCAAACAGGTCCGGGAAAATAGCTTTGCCGGCATCCCTGCCCCAGTCCCCTGCTTACCTTGCGGCTCCGGCAGGCTCCGAGCTGCAGGTGGATTTCCCCGCAGCGGCTGCTGCTGTTGCTCCCCCTCAAACACCTCAGCTCTGTGTAGCTGAAGAGCCGAGCTGCCTGAGCACTACCAGCTTCACGGTTTGCCGGGCAGCCTCCAGACCCTGCGCCCCCGGCCAGGCGCTTCCCCTCCCGGGCTCCAGCTGCGCTGGGGAAGCAAACCGTGAAACTGGTAGTGCTCGGGCAGCTGTTTCGCGGCTGGGAGGGAGGAGGGGGAATGCGGGGCGCTCAGGGGAGGGGGCAGAGTTGGGGCAAGGCCGGGGGCGGGGCCAGGGCCCCCTGGAGTGTCCTCTTT
This sequence comes from Trachemys scripta elegans, assembly GCF_013100865.1. Classification (NCBI taxonomy): domain Eukaryota; kingdom Metazoa; phylum Chordata; order Testudines; family Emydidae; genus Trachemys; species Trachemys scripta. The sequence goes on from NC_048299.1 coordinate 21,008,588, forward strand.
TTTTAATGAGGAAATATGGTAACCCTACCATAACCATCTGCAAAGCTACCCCCTTACCCACCTTCAAATCCCTCCTCAAAACTCTCCGTTGCTATGATTGCTACACAAAATTTGACTGTGGTTAGGTTGCTGGTGTGAAGAGCTCACTGCCTACTACCCTGGCCAATATTGCCATTGTTTCCTTGTCCTTGCCTGTCTGTGCCCATTAGTTGTCTCTTAAATGTAAGCTCTTTGGGACTGGGATCTTCTTTTTATTTTGTGTTTGTACAGCCCCTAGCACACTGAGGCCCTCCTCCATGACCAGGGCTCTTAGGTGCTATGGTAGTAATAAAATATTGCATTTGACTACATTTTCATATATAGTATCTGATTCAGTCAGATGACTTCAGTCACTCCTGCATACTGTAAGGCCCTCTACCTCTCAACCTGCCAAGGCCCAAATATGGGATACAACCTGTGACAAAGGCCTAAAATGAGAGAGACACATGTTCATGCACCAAACTTTAGATACCATGGGATGCCTTCCAATGGCATAAATAACTGTCTCTACAACCTCAGCTTCATGATTCTACAAGTCTGAGATAATCTTTGACAATATAAGTAAGGGGGCACTGATTTTATGTGGAACAGAGGTGACTTTGGGACTAGCATAAGTGATTTCCCTGAAAATGGTGACACTTGAGAGATCCAATGTTTCCTCCAGCTCCTCGAGAGCTGGCTGTAGCATTAAAAGGCATAATATGGGCCACCATGTCAGTCTGGTAACCCTCCTCTTTAAACAGGACCGCAAGCTTTTTCAGAATGGCTGTGTCTGACTTGCAGCAACGCTTTGTCTGTTTATTAACACCAGTTCTGGCTTTGTCTGCTTTTCATGCCTTTCTGTGAACTGCTGTCTCCCATCTTTCATCCTCCATCACATAATCCTCCTCTAATCCTTTGGATCTGGAATGGGGCCTTCCATGTAAATTTGTCATTCTAATTTGTCAGAGAAATGTGGAAAATATCCTTTCTCACTCAGATCAAAGTCTGTGGCTTGTGGCCCATTGCCGAGTTTCACAAGAAGAAAAGTTCAGAGGAATTTGTTCTTTTTCATTTATGAAATCAATAAAATGGATCATAAAAAGTGTTGTGAGGACAACTTAATTAATGTCTGCGAGGTGCTGACAATGGAACTGGGGGTTATATAAATATATAGAATCTTTGTGTGTCTCCAGATTTCCTTTATTATTATAAATAACTATAATTAAACTCACATTGTAGTAAAGTGGCCATGATCAGGTTAACTGGGGGTTACTCAGAGTATTATGGGATGGAGCCAAGCTCGCCTCCTTCCTTGCTTCCTATTTAGTTAGTGGGAATTGCCCCCCCCCCCGGTTCTGTTGTGATGCAGTTAAATAAACAAGCAAGTTCCCAGCCTGCAGTCCTGTAAGCAGACTTATTTTTGTTGTACTGAGCTGTCCCTTTACAAAACATAGCATTTACCGTTCAAGGGGCTGAAGAATGGATTTACAAACATTAATTAACTCTTGTAAGCTGTGAGGCAGGCAAGTGTTAATTTTATTACACTCATTTTAAAAATAGGTGAACCTGAAGCACAGAGAGACTAAGGCTAGATCTTTAATGATATTTAGATTCTTAAAAATGAATATAGGTGTAAATGGGACTTTCAGAAGCACCTTGGCTAGTCTAGCTCAGGTGAAGCATCCCCATTGTAAAGTAGGGGAGGGATAGCTCAGTGGTTTGAGCATTGGCCTGCTAAACCCAGAATTGTGAGTTCAGCCCTTGAGGGGGCCACTTAGGGATGTGTGGCAAAATCAGTACTTGGTCCTGCTAGTGAAGGCAGGGGGCTGGACTCAATGATCCTTCAGGGTCCCTTCCATTTCTATGAGATAGGTATATCTCCATATATTACTACCCCTGCCAGACCCACATAACTGCTTCCACAACAGTGGTGTACTAGGTCATGTGTTGGGATGGATTTCTGGAGGGATATCCCATGGTTCTTAGCAGTGTATTAAACTGGGCTGCTCTGTGAATTCATTTGCAGGGTGCTCTTTCCCTTCCATAGAGCCAGTGGCAGGAGAACAATACTTAACTTCCATTATTTAATGCAGACAGTTTTGAAGGCAAAAGTAAACAGCATTTGGCAGCACGATCTTCCAGTAAGATTGTCATTTGCAGGCTGAATTCATAGCACACCCAACTGAGTTCTCTGCCAGTCCACTTCTTTTCTGTAAATAGAAAAGGATCACTTTGGGTGCATTTCCCAAATTATGGGTCTTACTGCTATCACAGCACAGCTTCACCCAAAGGCTGGCATTTCTCAGGATTCTGGGCAAAGGTGGACAGGACTAGTGGCAGGAGCTTGGTAGGCAGGAACAACTGCCAGGATTTGGAGTCTGTATCAGGACCAATAGTCAGGCAGGCCAAGGGTCAGGCTGAAGGGCAGAGCCAGAGACAAGTTGGGGCTCAGGCCAAGGGTCAATAGTGGTTATCAGGGTCCATGTGGATATTCCAAGGCTTGAGTGGGAGTCAAGGTCAAAGTCAGAGCTGAGGTGAATACCAGGAGATCAGGAACAGAGAATGCAGGATGGTCATGGCAGCTAGTTAATGACCCATATTGTTGGCTGGACACTTCCTGGAATGCCCTGTGGGTTTATGTAGGACAGGGAGCCAATCAGGTGCCATGAGGCTGCTATCTTGAATGCCTTGAGGTGGGGCTTCCTGTGGTCTGTGCCCTCAGTGGGTTGTGAGTAGGGAAGCCCAATCTGGTTACAGCTGCTGCTGGGTGGCTGTGTGGAGACATTCACTGCATGGTAACTCTGCAGGCCTGATTTAGACCTGCTGAGCCTTACAGTGTCAGCTCCTGGCCAACTAGCAGCACAGGAGGAGGATTTCTTGGATGGCATCTCTGTCCAAATGCTCTGGAAGTGCAGCAGGCAAATGTGAGTTTAAAACACAGAATGGAAGAAGAGAGGAGTTAGACAGGAAAGTACAGCCCTTTGGGGATAGGCATGGAGGACTAACAGCACCCATGCTTGATTACCGTGTCCTCACGAGAAGTAAGTGGGTCGCCAACCTGGGATGAAGCAAGAACGCAAGGCTATAACCTCAACCATATCTGCTAGCTGAGACTTAAAGCACCTGCAAGTTGGGGTTAGAGGTTTTTCCATGTGAACAGAAGGGGGGCTAGCGGCAACGCCTGGGCTAACTCTGCAGTGAAGACAAACCCTAAGTGACTAGTTCAAAGTCACAAAGTGAGTGAGTGGCACAGCCGGCAACAGATTGTCAGAGTCTGGATGCCCAATCACTTCCTCTAATTATTCTGATTCTCCGCTCAGGGCAGCATTTTCTTCTCCAAGCACATTGTCTTGCAATTAGTAATAGGGCTGTTCAAATGTACAGGCCCCTCACCCTGAGCTAAGGAACAAATTCCATAACAGTTTCCACTGTAGGGTCTGTGATACACAACTGAACACTCCTGATTCTGTCTAGCAGAGGACAGTGGTGCACAGACACTACCTTAAATTAGGAAATAAAATAAATTGTGTGGGGTTTATTTTTTTTTAAATTGGTTAAATTAAATCTCTGGCTGAGACATTTTTATGCACATCCCTGAGCAATTAAAAAAAGGAGTTTTTTTGTTTATAGCTCAGTTAGAAAGCCCTGGATACAGAGGTTTATATTGAGAGCACTGACAGAAGCTTAGCAGAAGAATAATAGTGTCATAAAAGGTGACATTATAATAATCTACTTGATATATTCAGTAGATACTTGGCAGTAGCTGGAAAAGTAATGAAGATAAGGAAAAATTGTGTTAATCAGACTGACAGTTGTTTATCCCAAACTAAGCAGTGATAATAAAAGAATCAACACTTGGAGGCTATGCGTGTGTAATGGGCTGAATGAGAAAACTGACAGGTTGGAGTGGGAATTGGGAGACTTTTTTTTACACTTCCAGGAAAACACACAGGATGTTCCAACACTGGGGTAGCTCAGCTAGAAACCTAATGCACAATTTGCAACTCACCTTTGTGCCAACTTTTTGGATCTATTGTTTTCAGATGGAACCAATATATTACTGAGCTAGTCTTATGATTTGAAGCATGTTACCTCTATGAGCTTGAAATTAACCTTTCCAAGAAACCTCTATGCTGAATTATTGTTCCAAATCCCAAGAGACGGACACGCTACTTTTGACATTCAGGAAGGGTTTAGTTAACAAACATGCTAGTCTTGGGGGAGTTTAAGAACCAACCTGAAACTTGAGCCAAACCAGAATGTTATTTTGTTTTGAAGTTAAAAAATATGTTCAATTTAATTTTCTCTGAAATAATTTTTCACTTTTGCACTCCTTTGCACTTTCTGGGTTTGGGTAGGGACTAGGACTGGCTGCCTCTTTACCATAGGAAAGGCTCTTCTCACAGCATTTCCAGCCTGAATGAAACTAGCAGAGATTTCATGCAAAAGACTCCTATTGTTTGATCTCCAGCTCAGTTCTGCTTACACACAGTCTGAATAAAATGTGACTAAGTATCAAACATTTGAGGGAGCATAACTGGACTAGATCTCAAACTTCAGGAGAGGGGTGATGGGTTGGGTTAATATATCATTCATCAAGTCCCTTGATATGGGGGGCATCTATTGAAGTACTCTTTACTTACACTCCAATCCTGTGATTAGTAGCATGTGTATGGACAGCTGCATCCATGCAGAGACTCATTAAAGCCAATGGGGCTCCATGTGGATATAGCAGACCTCCTGCACTGTCAGGATTGGGCCATTATGATATTCAGGCAAAATCCCCATTCATTTCAGTAGGAGTTTTACCTATCTAGCACCAGTATATCTCTCTAGGCATTTGCAATGCACTGTGTACATCATGTTGGTATTTGAGCACCTTTAGATACAAGATTGAGAACTGACTAAGCACTTCAGGACCTGATCTATGGATTTTAGCAATGCCCCGTTGGATGCCAAAAAAATTATCATGATCTATAATTCACTTTATTTTAAAGAATTCTGGCATCTCTCCAATAATTTTACACAGACACAGTTCCAGGTGCCAAAACTAGAAAGAGTAAAAAAACAAAATGCTTATAACCTTCAAATTATTTCACAATTAAATTGATGATGCAGTATATAATTACAGCTCTCATTTGCTTTCCATTAAATTGTTTGATTGCAATTCATCATCAGAAATTATTAATCAGTTTAAATTAGCATGTGAATATGTCCAAACAAGCACCTAAACATTAATATTTACTTCTAATTAAGAGTTGGGATGCAAGTTTAATTATGTTTCAGTAATAAATACAGAGTATCTCTTGCAAGATTTTGAGAACCGGACAGTACATTATACCTAATAAAGGTCACAGTCAGCCGTGAGTGGCCTTTTTTGTCTCCAGTAGTGTACTTCTGTGACTTTGTACTTAAAGTACTGCACAGGATCTTTTCAGGGGGGATAAGACAAAGCGCCACATTTATTGGTTATATCACAGGGGTCGGCAACCTTTCAGAAGTGGTGTGCCGAGTCTTCATTTATTCACTCTAATTTAAGGTTTCACGTGCCGGTAATACATTTTAACATTTTTAAAAGGTCTCTCTCTATAAGTCTATATTATATAACTAAACTATTGTATGTAAAGTAAACAAGGTTTTCAAAACGTTTAAGAAGCGTCATTTAAAATTAAATTAAAATGCTGATCTTACGCCACCAGCCTGCTCAGCTTGCTGCCAGCCTGGGGTTCTGTTCACCTAGGCCGGCAGAGGGCTGATCAGGGCCTGCAGCCGGGACCCCAGACCTGTGTGTGTGGGGGGGTGTTTCAGGGGTCAGGGAGGAGGGGGTTCAGGGCAGAAGGCTGGGTGTGTGTGGGGGGTTCAGGGCAGAGGGATGGGGCTGTGGGGGTGCAGGGCAGAAGGCTGGGTGTGTGTGGCGGGGGTTCAGAGATCAGGGCAGAGGGCTGGAGGCTATGGGGGGTTCAGGACAGAAGGCTGGAGCGTTGGGGTGCAGAGCAGAAGGCTGAATGTGTGTGGGGGGGTTCAGGGCAGAGGGATGGGGTTGTGGGGGTGCAGGGCAGAAGGCTGGGTGTGTGTTGGGGTGAGGGGGTTCAGGGCAGAGGGCTGGTGGGTATGGGAGTGCAGGGCAGAAGGCTGGGTGTGTGTTGGGATCGGGGGGTGCAGGGCAGAAGGCCGGGGTGCTCGGCTCATGGGGGTGCTCCCAGCCCCCTGCCCTGAGCAGCTCAGGGCAGGGGGCTGGAAGGGATATGCCCTGTTCCACCCCCTTCCCCCAGGCTCCATCCCTACCTCTCTCTGTGTCCTCTACAGAGCAGGGAGCACGCTGCCGCTCTTCCCCCTCCCCCTTGCTAGGGCCTTCAGCTGATTGGCCAGGGATGGAGAGGAGGCGGGGCAGGAAAGCACCGCTGGGGGGAGAAGTGGGGGAGGGGGGAAGCTTGACTGCCTCAGAACCAAGCTTCTGCCTCCTGCCCCCGCAGGGGAGAGCGGTAGGTGGGGGGGGGCTGAGTGGGGCTGGGGGCCGGGACTGCGGCAGGGAGCTGCGTGCCACTCAGAATCGGCTTGCGTGCCGTGTATGGCACGCGTGCCGTAGGTTGCCGACCCCTGCTATATCATATGCATATGATATATATTACACTCATGCACTCACATACACACACAAGCACACTCCGTCTTGTTGTTGTTACCAACTAATTGCTCCCCTTAACTTTGCTGGCCAGGTGAGTTAGATGGGGGAGGGTGGAGCTGGGCTTTTATCGATCCGGATCGATGCTCCAATGTTGGCAAGACGAGACCTGGGATCCTCTGAAAAACACCTCACATTTATAGCAGCTTCCCTCTCATGCAAATCTATACGAGATGCAAAATCTGTGTCTGTGTCAGTTGGTCATCTAAAAAAGAACAGGAGTACTTGTGGCACCTTAGAGACTAACAAATTTATTAGAGCATAAGCTTTCGTGGGCTACAACCCACTTCTTCAGATGCATATAGAGTGAAACATATATTGAGGAGATATATATACACACATACAGAAAGCATGAACAGGTGGGAGTTGTCTTACCAACTCTGAGAGGCCAATTAAGTAAGAGGAAAAAGAACTTTTGAAGTGATAATCAAGATAGCTCAGTACAGACAGTTTGATAAGAAGCAAGTGTGAGAATACTTACAAGGGGAGATAGATTCAATGTTTGTAATGGCTCAGCCATTCCCAGTCCTTATTTAATCCTGAGTTGATTGTGTCTAGTTTGCATATCAATTCCAGTTCAGCAGTCTCTTGTTGGAGTCTGTTTTTGAAGTTTTTCTGTTTTAAGATAGCCACCCGCAGGTCTGTCATAGAATGACCAGACAGGTTAAAGTGTTCTCCCACCGGTTTTTGAGTATTATGATTCCTGATGTCAGATTTGTGTCCATTAATTCTTTTGCGGAGAGACTGTCCGGTTTGGCCAATGTACATGGCAGAGGGGCATTGCTGGCACATGATGGCATATATCACATTGGTAGATGTGCAGGTGAATGAGCCCCTGATGGTATGGCTGATGTGATTAGGCCCTATGATGATGTCACTTGAATAGATATGTGGACAGAGTTGGCATCGGGCTTTGTTACAAGGATAGGTTCCTGGGTCAGTGTTTTTGTTCAGTGATGTGTGGTTACTGGTGAGTATTTGCTTTAGGTTGGGGGGTTGTCTGTAAGCGAGGACAGGTCTGTCTCTCGAGATCTGTGAGAGTAAAGGATCATCTTTCAGGATAGGTTGTAGATCTCTGATGATGCGCTGGTCATCTGTGGTGCTTCCTTCTCGGTGTTGTCTTAATGCTGCTACATTTATTTTCAAAGAGGGTGTTTTCAAAAGAAGGTGCTCGTTTCTAACTTCCAAGGCCGTCAATATGTCTGATCTTCTTTAATGAGCCCACTTGACAAGTTTTATTGTTCTTGGGTCTGGCTTCTATCCCCTCTCCAACTGTTGCAGCTATCTGGGGGTGCTTGCCTTCTACGCCTTACTCATTCACACCTCATTCATTCAACAGGGCAATTGATTAAAAGGCGGGAGATCTTATTCTACTCCTAGCAAAAAGACATTTTTCTTCTACCTTCACTATCCCTAGGGGCTATAACATTATACCAAGACTCAATACAAAGTTGCTATATAAGAATTTGATACAAAGTTCCTATGTCAAATGACTTGATACAAAGTTGTATGAAAATAGAGGTTATATATGGAAAGACTTAATACAAGGTTATATGAAAAGGCATAATACAAAGTCATATGAAAATGATACACAGTTATGCAAAGTATCAGAGGGGTAGCCGTGTTAGTCTGGATCTGTAAAAAGCGACAAAGAGTCCTGTGGCACCTTATAGACTAACAGAAGTATTGGAGCATAAGCTTTCGTGGGTGAAAACCCACTTCGTCAGACGTGTCTGACGAACCAGTTATGCGAAGATGCGTAATGCAGAGATTTAGCTACAATTTCCCTCTATTATCACAGACTCAGTAGCCTGATAAGCAGTCCATGCTATGATTATTAATGCATATTCTGCCTAGGGCCTTATATAATAGACAGGTTTATGAGACCGTTATGAATAACAGACCGAACCTGCTGCTTGCAAATGACCATTTGCCTCAGCTTGCTGTACCTTTTCTGTTTGAAAGCTGAAGTCTGAGGTACTAAAACTGATTCCAGGTCAGTACAGGATTTAAAGTTTCATTTATGCATCCGTGGTAGCCCCTGTGAGGAAAGATTGGATCCCTCTTTTTTTGGAGAACAAAAGCGATCTCTCCTTATCAAAAAAGGTTAAATAGAAAATATGCATCTTCATTTCTGTTATTGTTTTTCTTTCTTGCAGTAGCACGTAGAATCTCCAGCCAGCCCAAATTGCTGGAAGGGCTGTACAAACACACAAGGCTGGTTTGTGAATTCCTTACTCTCCTTGTTGAGCAGTTACTCAAGAAGTCCAACCGACTCCAGTGGGAGTTCTCCTGTGACTTCCCAAAGTAAGTTAAGGAATCCCAGCACATGAAAGTGTTATCCATGGAGGGCCCTCAGCGCTGGAATTCCCTGCCCCCAGTTTGTCCATCAGAATGTGAGTCTGTTGACCTACAGGGCAGAGTGTTGGACTCATCCATTCTCTTAAGGATTTGCCTGAGCAGGTGATTGGGGTGGGATTGCTAGGTCTTGGGAACTGCACTTTTTTTCTTTTCATTTCTTGGACAAGAGGCAAAATGTATGGTATTTCTTATGCTAATTTCCTGCTTATAACCCACCCCATCCTTTATGTTGGCTCTGAGTTTCTCCCTGTATATACTGTTTCCATTTGTTAAAACACCAAATAGCTGATTTTTTTGGGTCATTTTTCTAACGGTTACTGAGTTCTGACAGGTAGAAAACAGCACCAAATAAGCAAAATTCCGCTGGTGGGTCTGCTCTGTGGATCTCAGTGGCACCTTCTTTACTTGATCCTCAAGCAGAATGGCCACTGATGACCCATTACCCTTTGGATTCCATGGCTAGAGGCTGGCAAGAAGCTCAGCATGCATCCCCCTGCTGCTCTGTGCATGCGTCTGGGACGCTGCTTGGATAGAAGAAGGGATATCTTTTGTTCCAACCTTGGCTTGTAGTTATCTCATAATTTAGGAAGCTGCCCAGTCATCAATTTATCTTTCTTACCTCTTCTTACTCTCCACTAACTCTTACATGTCCCCTTTGCATTGCTGAAGGACATGGGGAAGAGGGAGCCAATGGAATCTTGTGTTCCCCTCCATGTAGGGTGACCAGATTTTATAGGGTCAGTCCCGATATTTGGGGCTTTTTTTTATATGGGTTCCTATTACCCCCATCCCCCGTCCCAATTTTTCACACTTGCTATCTGGTCACCCTACCTCCATGTAGAGGAGGAGCTGGCTGGCATGGCATTTCCTATTGCACTGCATATACTCCCCACTCCAGTGTTCAGCTCTGGCCTATACTAGAAAACTGGTGTGATCTATTTTTAACCTCAGGTTTTAGAAATGATACTGGCCACAGTTCATCATTGTCTGCACTTGCAGCTAAACCACGCTCAGCAGCCATTGTCAGCAATGGGTCATTCTTCTAGTGTGGGCTAGGTTGTAAAATGGAAACAGCATGCTGAGAAACAGTCCAGGAAAGTGCTCCTCTTCAGTGCAGCCTCCTGGGAACAAGGTCTCTAAACATTGAGCAGGATGGCAGGAGGCAGGAACTACAAATGGACGTTTCACACCCTGATATGATGGCATCTACATTTCAAATGTGTGATTCGTTTGATTTGTGCTAGTCAAACACAGCTGGTCATTCTTTGTACTTCATTTTTCATGATGACAGCTGCTCTGTGATTGCACTTGCCTACCTAATAAGCTGTAACTGAAAACCTTTTATTTCACAAACTTATGTCACTGGCTTGATGGAGAGCAATTTACCAAGCTAAAACAGTCACATATAAATGGCTGAGTTAATGTATTTATGGTTAAATTATTTACCGTAATTTTTTCAATAGTATGCAAATTGATTTTGGGTTGCAGTTGAGAAGAAACTTTTTTGCCAATACTTAATATTTATTAGGTCTCTTTCAAATGCTTGGGAACTGAGACCTCTTAAAAAATAATGTTCTGGATTTGGGAGGGCTGGGGCCCGTGACAGCTTTCAGCAGTACAGAACTACTGCATCCTGTCTGAATGAACATCTTACCGTGCCTTTTGTGATGGGATTTGCTGGCATCTACTTCCATCATGTTAGCAAGATCTGTAAGTGCAACCCTGGAGCAGCAGCTGCCAGTAGGGCGGAGAGAAGAATAGGTTTACACTTCAGTGTTCAATGCAACCAGTTTCATTCAATGACCTTGGTCAATGAAAAGAGTAGGTCTTTAGTGCGAAAGAATAAATGGGAAGCAAGGTACAAAAGTCATGTCCTCGAACAAACGTGAATGTGGGAAGTGACTAGTAGAGGGTTACGCTGGATAACATTTTCAAAAGCACCTAAATGATTTAGGAGCTTATGGCCCATTTTCAAAGGTGACTTGATAGAGCTAAATTTTCAAAGGTATTTAGGCACCTAAAAAAGCAGATAGGTGCCTAGTGGGATTTTTCTGATGTTCCTATGTGCCTAACTCCCATTGATTTTTGCTCCTGACTCATTTAGACACTTTCAAAACTTAGACCTACAAGCTTAATCAAGATGTAAATGTGAAAATGGATTGTTTATGACCTCTCTTCTCTGACAAGATTTGGACACCTTACATTTGTAACCAGTTTTCTGTTGTGCTATACAATGCTTGTCTGGGCCGAGACAGGTAGCTAACAATACTTACCTACTTCACAGGGGTGTTGAACAGAAAACTTAGTTGGTATTTATAAGGCATTTTTATGATGTAAAGGGTTATAACAGTGCTAGAATAAGAACTGCTAAGATACAATAGTCTAGTGTTTGTTCATTGGTACCATTTATGACAGCTGAGTTCTGGCAATTCTCCCTTACCTACCATTTCTGCAAGCAACATGCTACCCTTTTTTACTTTAGCAACAAAGACTGAGGTGCACTGGGAATCCCCTGGGGCTTGATGATCAACTGAGAGGAATGGTGGCCTGAGATGTAGCTAGAGGATTGAAGACAGTGATTAATCCCCAGGTAGGCCCTGTGCCAGAAGTTATTATAAAATGGTAGAAAAAATAGGTGCATCATTTTTAATGAGTAATAGTGTTCTAAACTATAGATAATTGACCTGCACATAAGCCATTCATATTGGCAAAATCTCCCACCATACTGTTCCTTTTATAATTCACAAGACGCAGGCTTTTCTGGTACATGACTGAATAAGGGGAAATATGGCATCTTTCACCAGTAATCTAGGATAGTGGCAGTGGCTGGAGCCTAGCATTTGAGGCGAGTATTGTAAAAATTTTGAAAATGCACAGCAAGAATAATTGCACTTAACTATTTTAGTTTTGTTTTCTTAACAGTGAGGTGCATATACAATATGTACCTTTTATTATTCATTGCCCTTTCTAAAAATAATTGAGCTTTGGCAAGTGTTGCCAGGTGTAATTTGGAGGACTGCTGTGTTTTCAGTCCTTACGAGGTGAAATTCCCAGAAGAGACGGGTGGACTGTGGCCAGGCTACTGTATATTGCAGGTGAATAATGATGACTCCCTGTTCAGCACTGACTTTTCCCAACAATATCCCTGCTGCAAAGGACATATTTACAGCTGTGTAAAAGATGGGCCTAAAGAGTGCAAGGCAGTAGCTTGGGATGCCTGGATGTCTGCTTCGTGGTTATATTTGCACCATTTGGTTTGAAAGACTCCTTTCTTTTGACAAATGTTACTTGCAATGAATCTGTTGTCTCTGCTAGAGCCTAGTTACAAGTTTTGTGGAACAATTAAGTAAACTCCCATCCATACTATAAATTTGCAGGCCTGGCTTTGTTTTATTAGTTCCACAAATATCCATCTTTTAAAAATACAGCTGTGGAGAACATACATTGGCCTAGACTTCTGGGTTCTCACTTCTTCTCTCAGTGCGTATATTCATTTCTTAGTAGCATTGTGGCACTGCAAGTAAAGGGTGCTACACTGGTCCCATTAAAGTCTTTTTCAAAATTCCCATCAATGGGTCCAGAATTTGGTCCTTCTGTCTTTAAACAATTTCTTCCCAGGAGCCAGTACAAGAAATTCCAGGTCATCTAGGAAACCACAGAAGATGTATTTCTGGGTCTTTTTTTTATTAATGATTCTTTTTCCTGCTTGACATTGGCAGACGTGCTGCTAGGCATGGTGATGACAGCCTTAAGGTATGTCTTCACTGCAGAGTTAACCTGGGCCCATATGTGGGTATTGCCCCCACCTTTCTCTTGTCCCACAAAAACCCTCTCATTTGAGTATCAGTCCTGGATAACTGGGTCTTAGTCTTGCATCTGAAGAAGTGAGGTTCTTACCCATGAAAGCTTATGCTCCCAATACTTCTGTTAGTCTTAAAGGTGCCACAGGACCCTATGGATCTTAGTCTGGTAAACCGCTCAACTTTGCAGGGAGGATACAGATTAAACTACTCAAGTGCTTGATAGTCCTCCAGTGCCTTCCCACAATTCTCTCTGTGTGCCTAGCAGGGCAGGCAAGATCTTCTACAATTCACTGGAAAAGAATTATTAGCAGCTCAGCTTACAGCCCCATAAAGAATCATGGATACACCCCCAGATGTCCTAGCAACACACATGGGTGAGAGCAGCACCAGTGAGGACACAGCAAGTTATGGCTGGTCACTCCTAGACTAGACCAGCCCAGATACTCAGTCCTGGATGCTGATCACTCAAGATAATACTGCAGTGAAGATGCAGCCTCAAGGTCCGAGCTCCAGACGCATGCTTTGAGCTTTCCTACATGCTGCTCTGAACGTGTTGCCAGTTGTGAGAGAGACACCTCAATATTGATGCAAAAACTTTTAAAATTATTAGGTTATTAACTTTTGTGTCTGTACTGAATATTAATATGGAGCTACAAGTGTGTTATAGTTAGGATGCTTGAAAACATAACACACATGGTTATCTAGTTATATTACAAAATGTTTCAACAATTTCATTTCCTGCTGAATGCTAATAAAACTGAAAGAGTGACTCAGAAAATAGACTGAATAAAAAGAAAGAGTTAAAACTCTAACATGAGATGTTCTGAGAATCCCTTGCTCTAAAGACAAAGGAAATATAATTGTCAAAAAAGAATTACATCTCTAATACATGCATTAACAAACCATATTCATAAGCTTAAGAGGCTCCTTAGGACAACCCCCGAAGGTACCAAGCCAGTGAAAGGGTGACCGCAACCAATTGTGAATCTAAACAAACCTGGAAGAGGTGTGTTTTCCTATAATTTTATGGAAACAGAAAAGTATCTAAAACCCCCCAACTCTGAAGTGTGCACTCCTTTCTCTCTCATGCGCGAGCACACACACTCTGCTGCTTGCTTAAATAGCAAAACACTCCACAACTCATCCTGGCCATCTCTACAAGCAAGCTACACAGGCAGCTAAGACTAGAAAAGACTCAAACAGAAACCAACCCAAAGAAAACTTCCCTGTAAGATTGTGTACTCACCACCCACGGTGCCCCCTTGTGACAGGGTTTGAGTCACAACAGATCCTTGTCTCTAGAGCCTACTGAAGGCTAGCTGCCTCCCACTGAATCTTCTGTGGCTCAGCCCTTTGGCCAAATCACATAAACTTCAGTTCCCTTCTGGGGTAACAAGAAGGCCCATCTGAAAGTTTGCAAACATCCCAACACAAAAGAGTCTTCAGCCCCCATCTTGGGCTATTTCTCAGCTTATCCTTTGTGGTCCATCTTCAGCCCCACCCTGGGCTTGATAGTCCTTCCATTGGGCTTGCATGTCCCTTCCTCAGGGGTTGGTAGGGAGCTCTGAGTTCCAGCATAGGAACCCTGTGTTAAGCAACTAGGTCTGCTTCCTCAGACATGCGGCTGTTTCCCTGGGTTACCTCCTACCTCTAGCCCCCTGCTCCCTTGTGCTGTGTTCCCTCAGCTTGTATCCTTTTGTTCTCAAGCATCTGGCTTCTCCCCAGCTTCTCTTTGCTGAACTGACCGCTCTTCTGCCCCGCTTGGGCTCCACCGAAGTACTTTTAACTCAGGGCTTCCCTCACAGGAACCTGACCTGCTCTGTGTGGGTTTTTCTAGACAGGAGAGTTCTGTCTCCTCCATAGTCTCCCTCCTGCCATTTGCACCCTGCTGTTAGCTGCCTTAAACTCCTTATGTTCCAGGGACTATACTGACAGAGATCCAGAGGGTGAGTTCTCGCCCTGCCAAGTTAGCATGCTGAATTTAAAACAGGTTGCAATTTTAGTTGTGTGATTAATTCCATCTGTCACATACTCTTTGTACACGGTAGGATGCAAGGTTGCTACCAGCGGGTCAGGCTTCTGTGCCAGATATGGACTGACTATAGAGTTTTCATCAATGGAGAGAGATACTAGAGATGTCTTCTCTTTAAGACATTTTAATGCACTGCTTGCTACAGATGTTACCAGCTAAAGTAAGGTATGCAGTCTGGTAGCCCTGTTGGTCCCGGGATATTAGAGAGACAAGATGGATGAAATAGCTTTTATTGGTGAGGCATGGTAAATCACACCTGGTGCCATCTAGTGGCTGATTATAATATAGTAGTAACATTTCGTTTCATCTCCTTTAAGTTTGGCATTCCTACTATTTGCAAAATTTACACTATCTTTAAAGTTCAATCTGTATCAGTCTGTTAAGTGTCTCTGAACTGTACTGGTTTTCTAATTACACAGCCTGAACATGTAACAGCTTGGTTGTCTGGCTGTCCATTAATTGCAACAACTGTCTCTGGTTGGTTTAGAATCTTTGACTCTTTTTCTACAAATGCAGAACAAGAAGAGCTTATTGTTCATTCTGAGGAACGAACTGAAGATGTCAATGGTTTCTGCTGAACTCTCCACTGTCTGTCTCGATAACTTATGATCTGGGCAATTAATTATTTTTCTTTATGACAGCTGAATTCTCCATCCTTCCTCCATCCAGTTTGACACACAAACAGTCTCCAGGTTATAGACCTGGCAGTTCTCTGAGTTATAAAAGTGTTAAGCTATTTTTATCCAGTTTGGCTTCTCTCTTCATGTCTAGCCACTTTGCAGATAGATTCTTTCCCAAAGTTGGAACAATAGTTCTGATTTGTCTTCCCATCAGTAGTTCTGCTGGACTATATCCAGAGCTGCTATTGGTGTTGATTTGTAGCTCAGAAGAGCAAGGACTGGATCTTCCTGATGAAGAATTTTCTTGGCTGTCCATATAACTCTCTCAGACTCTCCCTTCACTTGTGGGTAATGCAGGCTGATACTAATATCATCAAAATCATATTTCATTTGGAATTACTTAAATTCCACTGCAGTGAATTGTGGTCCATTGTCTGTCACTGGTGGTTTCAGAATATCAAAATGAGCAAAAGTGCACTTCAATTTCTCAATAACACTGTGTCATATTATGTCTTTCAAGTACATTATTTCTATACACTTGGAAAAATATTTCACTATGACTAGGTAATGATGTCCTCTGAATTCACAATAATCTGCAGCCAGTCTCTTCCAAGGTAGAAGTGTTGTTGTTATTAAAGACATGGCTCCACTAATTAGGTGCCTCCTGGACCCTGGAGAAGATGTGGAAAATGAGGAGGAGGTGGTGTTAATACAGGGCAGGTGGGGGAAAAGTAGAGGGTGGGTGGGGGGCAGTTGGGGGTGGGGCCTACTTTTGGGGCGTCCCAGCCCCAGCTGGGCTGCGTGCGGCAGCTGGGGAGAGACGCAGCTCTCCCAGTCCCAGCGGCCACCCCTCTGCAGCCCCAGCTGCGCTACGGCAGCCAGAAGAGATGAGAGTCCGACTCTCAGTCTCTCCCACCCCGAGATGAGCTGCGGCGGCTGAGAGACACTCCTGGCTGGAGAATAACTCCAGTAACTCTGGTTGTTTTTTAAAAAAGAATCCAAATAAATCATCTCTTCTTCTCCTCAAAACAGTCATTAAAAATCACATTTAATAACTATTTTTATAATCACAAAAGTGACAATGTATTATTTATACCTAGCTTTTGCATTGGATGACATTTCAGAATTACTTAACTGGTACATAGCCTAATTTAATCTAGTTCCTAAAATGAATGCTACCTCCACCAACTGCTTAAATTATTTGGATTTAGCTTTGGCCTGGTCTACACTATGAGTTTAATTCGACTTTAGAAGCGTTAAATCGAATTAACCCTGCACCTGTCCACACAACGAAGCCATTTATTTTTAAATAAAGGGCTCTTAAAATCGATTTCTGTACTCCTCCCCGACGAGCGGAGTAGCGCTGAAATCGATATTGTCATTTCAAATTAGGGTTAGTGTGGCTGCAATTCGATGGTATTGGCCTCCAGGAGCTATCCCACAGTGCACCATTGTGACTGCTCTGGACAGCAATATGAACTCAGATGCACTGGCCAGGTAGACAGGAAAAGCCCTGTGAACATTTGAATTTCATTTCCTGTTTGCCCAGCACAGGAGAGCACAGGTGACCACAGAGAGCTCATCAGCACAGGTAACCATGCAGGCCGATAATCGAAAAAGAGCACCAGCATGGACTGTACAGGAGGTACTGGATCTGATCGCTATATGGGGAGAGGATTCAGTGCTAGCAGAACTTCGTTCGAAAAGACGAAATGCCAAAACTTTTGAAAAAATCTCCAAGGGCATGATGGAGAGAGGCCACAATAGGGACTCAGAGCAGTGCCGCATGAAAGTCAAGGAGCTCAGACAAGCACATCAGAAAACAAAGGAGGCAAACGGTCGCTCCGGGTCAGAGCCGCAGACATGCCGCTTCTACGCTGAGCTGAATGCAATTCTGGGGAGGCTGCCACAACTACCCCACCTCTGACCGTGGATTCCGAGGCGGGGATAATCTCATCAGCTACACCTGAGGATTCTGCAGACAAGGAAGAGGAGGAGGAGGACGAGCTTGCGGAGAGCACACAGCACTCCGTTCTCCCCAACAGCCAGGATCTTTTTCTCAGCCTGACTGAAGTACCCTCCCAAGCCAGTACCCAAGACCATGACCCCATGGAAGGGACCTCAGGTGAGTTTACCTTTTAAAATATAAAACATGGTTTAAAAGCAAGAATTTTTTAATGATTAATTTGCCCTGAGGACTTGGGATGCATTCGCAGCCAGTACAGCTACTGGAAAAGTCTGTTAACGTGTTTGGGGATGGAGCGGAAATCCTCCAGGGACATCTCCATGAAGCTCTCCTGGAGGTACTCCAAAAGCCTTTGCAGAAGGTTTCTGGGCAGTGCAGCCTTATTCCATCCTCCATGGTAGGACACTTGACCACGCCATGCTAGTAGCAAGTAATCTGGTATCATTGCATGACAAAGCCTGGCAGCGTATGGTCCCAGTGTTTGCTGGCATTCAAGCAACATCCGTTCTTTATCTCACTGTGTAATCCTCAGGAGAGTGATATTGCTCATGGTAACCTGGTTGAAATACAGGAATTTAATTAAGGGGACAGAGGTGGCCCTTCTTACTGGGATGTTTGCCTGTGGCTGAAAAGAAATCCTTCCCTGTATTAAGCCAAGCGTGCGGGCGGCGGGAGGGGGGAGGGATTGGCGCTAAGCTTTTCACGTGTGGCTAGCAGGGATCTTCCCTGATACCAGCCACGTGGTGGGGGGAGGGATAAAGCGATCATCCCAGAGAATTGGATGGGGGGAGGGGTTAGTTTGTTTTCTGCTGCTGAAGGTTAACAGGAAAACCGCAGCACTCAACAGGCTTTGCTTGGTATGTAGGAAACGAGGCAGAAGCCGAAAAACAATGGCTTACCATGGCCGCATGCAAGCCGAATTCTGTTGCCCGGACCTGCGTCTGTGATCTCTAGCAGCAAAGCCACAGGCACTCAATATTAAAAGGCAAAATGTGACCTTGCACAGAAATCACATGTGCTATGTAATGTGAATAGTGTTGTTCACCGTGAAAGAGTATAAGCATTGTTCTGTAAAATGTATCTTTTTAAAAAATTCTCTCCTTTTTTCCCTCCCTCCAGCAGCTGCAAATTTTTCAAGCCTCCCTCCTTCGTCCCAAAGGCTATCTCAGATAAGGCATCGGAAAAAGAGGATGCGAGACGAGATGTTTGCGGAAATCATGGAATCCACCCGCAATGAAAGAGCTCATCTGAATGAGTGGAAGGACACAGTTTCAAAGTATAGGAAAGATGCCAGTGAACGTGAGGACAGGAGGGACCAACGTGAGGACAGAAGAAACCAACGTGAGGAGAGGAGAGACGCTCGAGATGAGAGGTGACGGCAGGAAGATCAGAGGAGGCAGGATGCAACGCTGGGGCTGCTGCATGAGCAAACAGACATGCTCCGGTGTCTGGAGGAGCTTCAGGAACAGCAGCAGGATCACAGACTGGTGCTACAGCCCCTGTATAACCCCCCTCCCCCCTCACCATGTTCCATAGCCTCCTCACCCAGACATGTAAGAACACGGGGGTAGGAGGGGAGAGGTTCCGTGCACCCTCCCATTCCACCCCAGTGGACAGCCCAAGCAAAAAGCTGTCATTATTTTAACCGTTTTTTAGTGGCCTTTTCCTTCCCTCCGATCCTCCTCCCAAACCCCACCCGCGCTACCTTGTCAGTTTTCTCCCTCTTTTTATATAATCAATTAATAAAGAATACATGATTTTTAAACGATAGTGACTTTATTTCCTTTGAAAGCAAGCTGTGATCGAAGTGGGAGGGTGGGTTGCCTACAGAGGATGAGTCAATAAAAGGGAAACAAACAGAACTTTCACACAGTAGCCTGGCCAGTCATGAAACTGGTTTTCAAAGCTTCTCTGATGCGCCGCGCATCCTGGTGTGCTCTTCTAATTGCCCTGGTGTCTGGCTGTGCGTAATCAGCAGCCAGGCGATTTGCCTCAGCCTCCCACCCCGCCATAAATGTCTCCCCGTTACTCTCACAGAGATTGTGGAGCACACAGCAAGCAGCAATAACAATTGGGTATTGGTTTGGCTGAGGTCTGAGCGAGCCAACGACCTTTTAAACGGCCAAATGCACATTCCACCACCATTCTGCACTTGCTCAGCCTGTAGCTGAACAGCTCCTGACTCCTGTCCAGGCTGCCTGTGTATGGCTTCATGAGCCATGGCATTAAGGGGTAGGCTGGGTCCCCAAGGATAACTATTAGCATTTCAACATCCCCAACGGTTATTTTCTGGTCCGGGAAGTAAGTCCCTTGCTGCAGCCGTTTAAACAGAGTAGCGTTCCTGAAGATGCAAGTGTCATGAACCCTTCCCAGCCAGTCCCCGTTGATGTTGGTGAAACGTCCTCTGTGATCCACCAGTGCTAGCAGCACCATTGAAAAGTAACCCTTGAGGTTTATGTACTGGGTACCCTGGTGCTCCGGTGCCAAGATAGGGTTATGGGTTCCATCTATCGCCCCACCACAGTTAAGAAATCCCATTGCAACAAAGCCATCCACTATGGCCTGCACATTTCCCAGAGTCACTACCTTTTGTAGCAGCAGCTCAATGATTGCTTTGGCTACTTGCATGATAGCAGGCCCCACAGTAGATTTGCCAACTCCAAATTGATTCCCGACTGACCGGTAGCTGTCTGGCATTGCAAGCTTCCACAGGGCTATCGCCACTCGCTTCTCAACTGTGAGGGCTGCTCTCATCCTGGTATTCTGGCGCTTCAGGGCAGAGGAAAGTAAGTCACAAAGTTCCATGAAAGTGCCCTTATGCATGCGAAAGTTTCACAGCCACTTTGTGAATCGTCCCACACCTGCAACATTATGTGGTCCCACCAGTCTGTACTTGTTTCCCAGGCCCAGAATCGGCGTTCCACGGATAGAACCTGCCCCCATGAACAACATGATCTCCAAAATGCTGGGACCCGCGGCTTGAGAGAATTCTGTGTCCATGTCCATGTCCTCATCACTCTTGTCGCTGTGCTGCCGTCGCTGCCTCCTCCTCACCTAATTTTTCTGGTCCTGGTTCAGCATAAACTGCATGAGAATGCGCGAGGTGTTTACAATGTTCATGATTGCTGTCTTGAGCTGAGCGGGCTCCATGCTTGCCGTGGTATGGCGTCTGCAGTGTTCACCCAGGAAAAAAGGCGCGAAACGGTTGTCTGCCATTGCTTTCATGGAGGGAGGGCTGAGGCTGTATCCAGAATCACCTGAGACAATGTTTTTTGCCCCATCAGGCACTGGGATCTCAACCCAGAATTCCAATGGGCGGGGGAGACTGCGGAAACTATGGGATAGCTATGGGATAACTACCCACAGTGCAACGCTCCGGAAATGGACACTAGCCCCGGTACATGGACGCACACCGCCGAATTAATGTGCTTAGTGTGGCCGCATACATTCGACTTTATACGATCTGTTTCCAAAATCCGAATTCTGTAAATTCGGATTAATCCCGTAGTGTAGACATACCCTTTGTCTGGGAACATGTATTACGGCTTTAAAGATTGATTTGCAGTATCACTCTTGTATTTTCTAACCTGTCATGTCCCAGTTCTGGGGCTACAGTGGCCAGGAGAGATGCCTCTCCCCAAACACATTCTAAAACTTAATGGAAATCACTTGTCTGGATTTCCAAGTGATTTCCATTAAGTTTTAGAATGTGTTTGGGGAGAGGTATTAGCAAAGATCTGGCCTTAATGGTTTCTATCTGGTACAGTTCTGGCTCTTCAGAGAACTGCCACTGACTCATAAGTATCAAGCACCAGGTTTGGTGTTAGGTGCTTTGTAGGATGAAGACCTCATCTGCAAGCTCTTTGAAGCAGGAATCTGCCTGCAAACTCTGAAGCCATGTGTTAATGTGCTCTGTTTACTTAAGAGGCTTGTGAAAATTTAATGAGCCTACTCCAAGTGTTTGAGTTGGTGACACACAGAGTCTGAAACCAGGAGAACTTTGCCTGTTTCTACAGGGCTCTGTTGCACTTGCACAGTGTGGGTCCTAAACACTCATTTAAAATACCCACAACCAACCACTTGATGTTTTACTTCCCTTCGTGTTTTCAGTGTTGTCACTTGTTTGTGGTTTTGTTTGCTCTCTCTGTTGCTTTATTACTTATTTTTACTGTTCTCATCTACCAATGTGATATATGCCATCATGTGCCAGCAATGCCCCTCTGCCATGTACATTGGCCAAACCGGACAGTCTCTACGCAAAAGAATTAATGGACACAAATCTGACATCAGGAATCATAATACCCAAAAACCAGTGGGAGAACACTTTAACCTGTCTGGCATTCAATGACAGACCTGCGGGTGGCTATCTTACAACAGAAAAACTTCCAAAACAGACTCCAACGAGAGACTGCTGAGCTGGAATTGATATGCAAACTAGATACAATCAACTCAGGATTGAATAAGGTCTGGGAATGGCTGAGCCATTACAAACATTGAATCTATCTCCCCTTGTAAGTATTCTCACGCTTCTTATCAAACTGTCTGTACTGGGCTATCTTGATTATCACTTGAAAAGTGTTTTTCTCTTACTTAATTGGCCTCTCAGAGTTGGTAAGACAACTCCCACCTGTTCATGCTCTCTCTGTGTGTGTGTGTATATATATCTCCTCAATATATGTTCCACTCTATATGCATCCGAAGAACTGGGCTGTAGCCCACGAAAGCTTATACTCGAATAAATTTGTTAGTCTCTAAGGTGCCACAAGTACTCCTGTTCTTTTTACTGTTCTCTGTGTGTGAAGTATTAAAGTAAGAGGTGACAGCCAATAAAATTGTATAAGCCTGAGTGAATGCCTTTTAATCCTTTCCAGTATCAGAAAATATTGTATTAATATTTGTGATGAGAGCATGACTATTTCTAGTTGACTCATAGATTTGTTTAGCACCTCTTTATGCTAAAATATAGTATCAGTCTAAACAGAAAGGCAATGCCAGGTTTATATCACTCCATATAACATTTTAATCTGCCTTTTCAGGAGCTGTAATAAGCATGTCTCCACGCAAATTCCACTGGGGTTAGAAGAAAGCAAGGATTTGTCTTCAGCTCTCTGACTAGGGTGACCATATTTCCCTATGCTGAATATGGGACACCTGGTAAAATTACTCGTATTCAAGCAAGTTCAATGGCAATCAGTCAGAACTATGCAGTACAAATGTTCAAATTAACATCAAGGTTGACTGAGCCCCTGTTAAAAAGAAATACTGCGTAGTTCGAGTCTTTTTATTTACCTTCTTATCTTTAAGTTTTGCATGGGGAGAGGTGACACACACTCCCGTACACCTCTCTCACACGGGGGGAGGGGGGTGGCGGTGGGGGCGGTGTGACTGACCAATTTGACCCGACCCTCCCTGCCAGAGCCGATGAGAGGGTGGGGGAAGCCGGTACAAATTACCAGGGCCTGGCTGTCCGGAAAGGGGCCCAGGGCCCAGTTTCCCTGGCTGTTTAGCCAGTCCACCCTTGCCGGGGGGGCCGAAATTTTTTTTTCCCCAGGGCCCGAACCTGCTTCCTGCACAGCGCTCTCTGTCCTTCATGCCTGGCTGGGCCCCCAGGAGGGACCAGGGCCGTCATTAGGATTTATGGGGCCCTACGCGGTATTATTAAACTGGTGCCCCTATGCCCGACGGCAGCCCGGGCTCGCAGCCCGCAGGAACAAGGCAGCAAAGGATACTGAGCCCCCTGGCTCATCTCATGGTGGCGGAGAGTCACAGTTCCCCGCAGAGACCCTCATACCCCTCTTCCTCACACAGAATGTGTGGTGCTGGCGCATTCGGCTCTGTGAATAGGACCCCTGCCTAAGGACACTGCAGCACATGGCTGGGTGTGCTGGAGCCAGCCCACTCTTACCCGCTTTCATGGGCGGTGGGTGAAGCTGCCGCTTGGGGAGGCTAGCTCCCCAGCCCACCTCTTCTGCCTGTGGTCCCAGCCATACTCCACCCCTGCTCTGCACCAGGCTCCACCCCTGCTCTACACCAGGCCCCACCCTCTCCCCACTGTCTCCCTCCTCTCTTCTCTCCCCCTCCCTGCTCACCCTCTCCCAGCCAAATCCCTGAACCCAAATGAAGCAAATGACATTAGAAAGAAATTGCAACGGAGTGGGGTTTTTTTTCAAAAGAAAATGGAGCATGTTTTCTACTGCATGCCAGATGGTGAAGAGTGGACATGCAAAAGGTACCTAATTAAAAGCACTAAACTTGTGAATAAAAATGTCAGTCACAGGTATTTTGATATACCCTGAAGTTTGCCAGAGATTTATTTGCAAAAACTTTGTAGTAAGGGCAAGTCAGCTATCCTGCTGAATACACCATTAAATATTATGGAATACATGATGCAGCTCTTCTCTGTTTTACATTTTCTTAATCAGTATTTCTAAGCTGATTTTATATTTTAAATGTACTCTTAAGCCTTCATGAAGTAATCATTCCAGATCACTACATATTTAACTCATTGAAACAAAGACATTATTTTAAATTAATCAGTCACAGAGGTTTAGTGTGTTCATAACAATATTCATTGCTTTTAGAAAAAGGAACACTAATTTACTTTGTGTGATCTCCATAATCATAGACATATTTATGAAATGTCATCAACTTTAAAAAGTATGTTTCCAAAGATTTTAGGTATTTCAAAGGATTTTATATCTTACTAAGGTACTGATTTTGCTGGAGGGTTCTCTTAAAACTAGTTCATCAAATAGTCAGAAGTAAAGAAAGGGAAAGTCGTTTGTCCAGCTATCTGGAAGGAAAGAGTGTTGTTCCTTTAAGGGCTCTCTTCAACAGGGGGGTGAAGGGAGAAAGGGATGGACAGAAAGGACAGGAAGGCTTTGGAAGCAAGTTTTTTGTACTGTAGTAATTAAAATTAAAATGTGTATTTTAGATAAGGGTGGTCTTTTGAAGGATTTATTTAAAAAACTATATGTCTGAAGATCCAAGCATTTAAGGCTAAAGATGAATACTCAGATTGTGCATCTAAAAATCTATGCAAGGATTTTTTAGAGATGTGATTTTATAATCTTCAGTAACATACTAATGAAATATTTTTAAAGCAATTTTTAAACTAAGGTTCTGTAGACTAACATGTTCTGAGTGAATATGACAGTGATGCACAACTGTTGTTGTCAGTAAATTCAGAAACTGACAGTATATACCTGGGGGCTGGCAAATGTCTGTTAAATGGCTTCATTACCACTTGAATGGCTCTTTAACAGTTTCATTGTTGTGCTAATAGGTCTGGCAGGCTCCAAGGCTTTTTCACTTTTAAGTTACTAGATCCCCTCCAGAGGAAGACTCACCAGGCTGCAGCAGCTAGCTGTGGGAGCCTGCCGGAGGGGTCAGAACAGAACAGGGATAGGAAAAGTCAGATGGGTGGATACTAAGACCCAGGGGTGCCCCAAATTTTCGGGTGCCCTACGCTGCTATGTACTACCGTAAGGACGGCAACGGGTGGGACCCACCTCTCCTGGTACCTGGCACCGGGTCTTCATGAGGCAACACAGGGGGCATGCAGGGTCACAGGCTCCCCCTCCCCAGATTTCTGCTAGGGTTCACACCAGAATGTGGCCAGCAGCAGCCTTTTGGCACTGTGCGGGAGGGAAGGGACAGCTCACACCATTCATAGCTGGACAGCAATAAGTGTTCTGGTGACACAAATGCGGCAGTAATATTACAGGTCCCAGTACAGCAAGGTACTTAAGCATAAGCCTTACTTCAAACATGTGAGAAGTCAAATTGAACAAAATGGGACTATTCATATGGTTAAAGTTAGACACATGCTTAAGTATGTTGCTGAAATGGGGCCTAACTGAGAAATTTCAAACTTGTGTGTTTAAGCTTTGGAACATCTTTCCCAGATGTTTTTTCTTTTAAGTAAGCTGGAAAAGCTAACAGTCTTAATGTAAAGTTAACAAATATTTTGGTTTGGGATATATATAGCTGACCTGGAACAGCCTGCATATTTTCTAGTCGTCTTAGTCTTTTGTTAAAGTCCAGATAACCTCATTCTTCATATGCCTGCTCTTATGTATTCCTCTAGGTTTTGTTCCTTTTATAGTTCACACTGGGATACATTTTAAATGAAAAATTCTACCTGAAGCCATGGTGAAGGACTAGGTAGCCCTATTTTTAAAAATACTAGGGTTCAAATATTTATTATTGCTAACCAGAAGTAACAGCGAATCTTCCTATTACTTTTCTGCATGGGAGGCTACGATTTATATACTTGCTGATTTGTGCTAATGCTACCCTGTGCACATCTATTATTTATTTATTTGTGCTGTCATGTTGCTGCTTATGCCCTTCTTTTAAGTCACTTCTTTTGACCTCAATCAGTCCTGGATTATTATTACAAGTTCCAATCACTTCAGATAATGTATTGTCAACCTTAGCTTTGAAGAGTGGTTTATAAATTTAATTACAAAAGTAGAGCATCCCCCATTGCTAAAGAATTGTGCTGCCTGTCATAACTATAAAGGGAAGGGTAACAGCCCTCCTGTGTACAGTACTATAAAATCCCTCCTGGCCAGAGACTCCAATATCCTTTTACTTGGAAAGGGTTAAGAAGCTCAGGTAACCTGGCTGACACCTGACCCAAAGGACCAATAAGGGGACAAGATACTTTCAAATCTTGGTGGGGGGAAGGCTTTTGTTTGTGTTCTTTGTTTTGGGGGTTGTTCGCTCTTGGGACTAAGAGGGACCAGACATCAATCCATGCTCTCCAAATCTTCTGAACAAGTCTCTCATATTTCAAACTTGTAAGTAACAGCCAGGCAAGGCGTGTTAGGTTTATCTTTGTTTTCTCAACTTGTAAATGTTCCTTTTGCTAGAGGGTTTACCTCTGTTTGCTGTAACTTTGAACCTAAGGCTAGAGGGGGTTCCTCTGGGCTCTTTGAATTTGATTACCCTGTAAAGTTATTTTCCATCCTGATTTTACAGAGATGATTTTTACTTTTCTTTCTTTAATTAAAAGCCTTCTTTTTAAGAACCTGATTTATTTTTCCTTGTTTTAAGATCCAAGGGAATTGGATCTGGACTCACCAGGAATTGGTGGGGGGAAAGGGATTGGGCGGGGAATGATTAATTCCTCCTTGTTTTAAGATCCAAGGGGTTTTGGATCGGTGTTCACCAGGGAATTGGTAGAGGAGTCTCTCAAGGCTACCCAGGGAAGGGAGTTAGCACTTGGGAGTGGTGGCAGCAAAACCAGATCTAAGCTGGTAGTTAAGCTTAGAAGTTTTCATGCAGGTCCCCACCTCTGTACCCTAAAGTTCAGAGTGGGGAAGGAACCTTGACAGTGCCTCAGATCATCAAAAACAAAACAATAATTTACAACATATAAGGAGCCCAGTTGCCTAAGCATTGTCAAATGTTTTGTAGCATCACGGCATCGAGGGGGGATTTGAGGAGAGATTTAAAGGTGGCTAATGTAGTGGGGCTTTGCAGATTTTTTTCAAGGGAGTTCTTCAAATGCATGAAGGGCATGAAGGTGTGTGTTGGAAAATTTGACTAATGGGCAGTTAAGGTTTGCATGTTGATAGAGAGTAGGCAGAGGTCAAGAGCTGATAAGAGACGGGGCAGGAATAGGCCATAAAGGGCCTTAGAAATGAAGATAAGTAGTAGCCAAAATGTACTCAAGACTGCAGGAAATAAAATGACAACTGTCTGTCTCCTGAAAATATCAATAGGGGAGCCTAGAATAAGGTGTAACTTGGCAGATTTTATTTTCTTTCCCCTTTTTCTGGTGTGTTTGTGTGGGGTGTGGTTAGAGGTTCTGGAGGATAAGAAGAAGCAAGAGATGTGCTCCCATCAGGGCCAACCCTATACATGAAAACTTCAAGAGTGCCTGTTATTAGCATGAATATAACAACAGTGGGTCCCAAAGATCCCAAAGATCTTACTCAATTTTCACTCGCTCCTTACTTTGGCAACATATATATTGATGCCAATAGAAGTTTTGTCACAGGAAGGACTGAGTACAAGCAAAGTAAAAACATCCTGAACTGGCCCAATACTAGTAACATAGAATTGCTAAATAGTATACTAATAAAAATACATATTAATCTAATAATACTAGTACTGCCAGTTTTTCTTCTGTCCTACTTTTCTTCCTGAGCGAAACAGCAAGAAACATTTGTGGTGTGGCTAAAGAGAAGTGCTGATACTCAACTCCTACTGAAGAAAAAGAGCTAGATGCTTAATCACTTTGACTACAGATTAATCCTGATTTATTTCCTACCCTCAGTACTGAAGGCAACTTTGAAATTTTCTAGTCTTACATGACTGGACTTAAATATAACTGGAAATTCCACATTCTATTCTATTCAGGTTCTTATACCAACCTCATCACCATAGTAGCTGAGCACCTTCTAATAGCGTATTATGTGATGTGACTAATGTCTGTGCTCCATTGGATCAGCCAATGACAACAAAGAAGGGTTACATATCTATCATTTTCACAAAATGATTGATAGGAGGACTGTTCAAAGCCAAACTGCTGCCCATAATGGTAAAGCAGTGTAAAGTACAATGTTGTCGGTGCAAAGATGCAGCTGCTGCTGAAGATGATCGCTGGTTTTCTCTTCGTTGGTAGGACAGGGATTTAATTACCAACTTCACAATGTATTTTTTGGGACAGTAGATACATCTTTTCCTTTCTGCACCAATCATCATATTCTCAATGGCTGACGAGTGGGACCAGGAATAACATTCAGTTTGCTGGTAGAAATGGGGAATTTTTCTCTTTTCCTCTCAATATAGTATAGTGAACCTACAGTAGGACTGTGACTTTGAACCCTGAAGGTCACAGAGAAGGCTTATGTGCAAAGCCAGAGGGCTGGCATTTGTTTAGTGATGTGGAGCTGGCTGACGCAGTGATCATTTTAAAGTTTGTGAGACACTGTGCTGATATGCACCATAAATTATGCACCTTACTCTTCCTGCGGGATTGCAATACACATTTCCTAGCTGAACTCACCTTGACCTCAGTGAAAACAGCCTCTCTGGATAGTAGAGGGAATGAAAAATTTGATATCGGGCTGAACGCTTCTTGCTGAATTGGTTGTCATTAGTGACACTGGAGCACAAGGCGGCTGGAACAATTTGTATAGTGGGGGTGCTGAGAGCCATTGAACAAAACTGTAAACCCTGTAAGCCTTACTTTAAACATGTGAGAAGTCAAACTGAACAAAATGGGACTATTCATATGGTTAAAGTTAGACACATGCTGAAATGGAGCCTAACTGAGAAATTTCAAACTTGTGTGTTTAAGCTTTGGAACAATAACTTTCTTTCCCAGATGTTTTTTCTTTTAAGTAAGTTGGAAAACCTAACAGTCTTAATGTAAATGTAAGCAGAGTCAGGATGAGCTCTACTCTGACATCTGGTGGTGAATTGTGGCGAGTTGTGGAAAAGAATTTCAGGGTTGATCTTGCTTGCATAGGCACACCCACTGCGCCTAGCATGAACACACAGCAGCCCAAAATGGTCACTTTGGCTGCTGTAGGAGCCCCAGTTTCTCTGTTATTGGGGCAGGAAGAATAAAGTGTTGTTACCATGATTATGTGAATCAAGGCCAGTGGAACTGTTTTATGACAGAGGGACTCACCATCAACTAAGTAGCACTCGCTAGACAAGGGACATGGGTTCTAAAAGCCAGTGAATTGAGAGAGGCTGGGGACAGGTATTTGTACCTGATGGATGGGTGCCTTTTGAGGGCCTGAACCATCAATTACACTCCCTCCTCTCTCCACCATTGAATAGCAGAGCTATTTTTTATTCCATTAAGAGTTTAGTTAGAGGCTGCTGTGTTGAATTCATTTTGGGCCAATGGTGTACCAGCAGTGGGGCTCCCCTACTACAAGCTGAAATCACTAAAGAGCTAAAATCAGTGAGTGCCGTGTTAGCTAGTGGGGGAGCCTGAAGATATATTGCTAAGCGGCTGGCAGAGCTGAGCAGTTTGTGGGATGGTGAGTGGAGTGGAGCTGAGCTGAGCAGTTTGTGGGACGGTTTGAGTGGCCCATGGGATGGCGAGTGGAGTGAAGCGGGGTGGAGTGGGGCAGAGTGGAACAGTTTGTGGAGCGGCTCATGGGACAGTTGGTGGAGTGGAGCGGCTTGTGGTGAAGGCTGTAGCAGAACCCCGCGGAGAGGCAGGGCAGTCAGCCTCGGACCACATAAGGTGCCCCTTAATACCCTGCGTGCTCCTTTCCCCCCCCCACTTCCACCCAGGCTGGGGGTTAAAACTCTGCAGATAAACTTTTGAACTCTGGGGCTGCACTGACCAGGGACAGAGACTTTTGGGTTGTTGGACTTTTGGGTGATTTTTTGGTTGCTGGACTCAAGAGACTTTTGGGGTGTTGGACTTTTGGGACTTTGGGGTGATCTTTTAGGTTGTTGGACTTAAGATCCTGAGGGGAAAAGGACACTGCCAAACTTACTTGGGGTGGGTCTTTTGCTCATGGTTTGTGTTATGAATCCCGTTTGTGGTGTTTCCCCAACATAATGCTGCATTGTTTCCCTCCTTTATTAAAAGGATTTTGCTACACTCAGACTCCGCGCTTGCAAGAAGGGAAGTATTACCGATTAGAGGCGCCAGGGGGTTGGTATGTAATTGTACCAGGTCACTGGGTGGGGGCTCGAGCCAGTTTTGCATTGTGTTATTGTAACGGCACCCCTAGATACTGAACCTGGCGCTTGTTGCTGCCAACTCAGACGGGCAGAAGGGTTACATAAAGTTAACAACTCTTTTAGTTTGGGATATATATAGCTGACCTGGAACAGCCTGTATATGATGGAAACCACTTTAAGCCAGGGGGTACAGCAGCACTTCCAGTACCTATAGTCCCAGCACTTATTCTGGAGCATGTTGAGTGGAGTGGATGTGTCTAAGCTCTTGTGGAAGGAAGATGATCTCAAAACACAAGAAGATCTACTTCTGATGGTTCATCTCAATTAATTACTTTCTCTAACTTGAGGTGCAGCCAAATTAAAACTAAATAGGTATAGATAGAGTATCTAAAGAAGATTTGTGCGGTGTTGGCTCCTTCAGTTTTGAATCATTCCTGGAGGCACCAAATTGCCACTTACTGGAACGCCCTGTTCCGCACACCACAGAGCCTCCCAACGAGCTCTCAGAGACGCTTAGTACTGTACCTGCAAACAGATAAATTCCACTTCACTCACTGGCCCTTTGAGTGAAGAATGTTACAACTTGTCATCAAAGGTTGGGAATTCTGTATTATAGATTCATAGAATATCAGGGTTGGAAGGGACCTCAGGAGGTCATCTAGTCCAAACTCCTGCTCAAAGCAGGACCTAATACCCAACTAAATCATCCCAGCCAGGGCTTTGTCAAGCCGGCCGCAAAAACCTCTAAGGAAGGAGATTCCACCACCTCCCTAGGTAACCCTCTCCAGTGCTTCACCACCCTCCTAGTGAAAAAGTTTTTCCTAACATCCAACCTAAACCTCCCCCACTGCAACTTGAGACCATTACTCCTTGTTCTATCATCTGACACCACTGAGAACAGTCTAGATCCATCCTCTTTTGAACCCCCCTTCAGGTAGTTGAAAGCAGCTATCAAATCCTCCCTCATTCTTCTCTTCTGCAGACTAAATAATCCCAGTTCCCTCAGCCTCTCCTCATAAGTCACATGCTCCAGCCCCCTAATCATTTTTGTTGCCCTCCACTGGACTCTTTCTGGTTTTTCCAGATTCTTCTTGTAGTGTGTGGCCCAAAACTGGACACAGTACTCCAGATGAGGCCTTACCAATGCCGAATAGAGGGGAATGATCATGTCCCTTGATCTGCTGGCAGTGCTCCTACTTATACAACCCAAAATGCTGTTAGCCTTCTTGGCAACAAGTGCACTCTGTTGACTCATATCCAGCTTCTTGTCCACCGTAACCCCTAGGTCCTTTTCTGCAGATCTGCTGCCTAGCCACTCGGTCCCTAATCTGTAGCAGTGCATGGGATTCTTCCATCCTAAGTACAGGACTCTGCACTTGTCCTTGTTGAACCTCATCAGATTTCTTTTGGGCCAATCCTCTAATTTGTCTAGGTCCCTCTGTATCCTATCCCTACCCTCCAGCATATCTACCACTCCTCCCAGTTTAGCATCATCTGTAAATTTGCTGAGGGTGCAATCCATGCCATCCAGATCATTAATGAAGTTATTGAATAAAACTGGCCCCAGGATCGACCCTTGGGGCACTCTGCTTGATACCGGCTGCCAACTGGACATGGAGCCATTGATCACTACCCGTTGAGCCCGACTATCTAGCCAGCTTTCTATCCACCTTATAGTCCATTCATCCAGCCCATACTTCTTTAACTTGCTGGCAAGAATACTGTGGGAGACCGTATCAAAAGCTTTGCTAAAGTCAAGGAATAACACATCCTCTGCTTTCCCCTCATCCACAGAGCCAGTTATCTGATCATAGAAGGCAATTAGGTTAGTCAGGCATGACTTGCCCTTGATGAATCCATGCTGACTGTTCCTGATGACTTTCCTCTCCTCTAAGTGCTTCAAAATTGGTTCCTTGAGGACCTGCTCCATGATTTTTCCAGGATTGAGGTGAGGCTGACTGGCCTGTAGTTCCCTGGATCCTCCTTCCCTTTTTTAAAGATGGGCACTACATTAGCCTTTTTCCAGTCATCCATCTTGCCTGATCACCATGAGTTTCCAAATATAATGGCCAATGGCTCTGCAATCACATCCGCCAACTCCTTTAGCACCCTCGGATGCAGTGCATCCGGCCCCATGGACTTGTGCTCGTCTAGCTTTTCTAAATAGTCCTGAACCACCTCTTTCTCCACAGAGGGCTGATCACTTCCTCCCCATACTGTGCTGCCCAGTGCAGTAGTCTGGGAGTTGACCTTGTTCGTGAAGACAGAGGCAAAAAAAGCATTGAGTACATTAGCTTCTTCCACATCCTCTGTCACTAGGTTGCCTCCTCCATTCAGTAAAGGGCTCACACTTTCCCTGACCTTCTTCTTGTTGCTAACATACCTGCAGAAACCCTTCTTGTTACTCTTAACATCCCTTGCTAGCTGCAACTCCAAGTGTGATTTGGCCTTCCTGATTTCACTCCTGCATGCCTTTCACTCCAATCAGGAGTGAAATCATTTCTTTCAGTAAGTGAATAGCTGCAAGAGCAGAGGAAGGGAATGCCTGCTGCAGAGAGTAATGCTAGTTTGTTTAATGAAATGATACCCAGTTAGGCAACTCTTGACAAGATAGTATAATCTGTTAACTCAATAGAGAAATGTAATTCAATACGAGGCATAAATATAGGGCCAGAATCTGGCTAGCCCCGTACAAGGGTGGGAGAATGCAGGGAGCATCTTTCTTACTTGTGTCTTGCACAGAGGCTAGCCAGAAGTTTGTGGGGGAAGTATAGTCATTGCAACTGGCTAGTGCCCTCATGGATGTTGGCTACCCAATGGGTGGCAGGGTGAAATCGGTAGGAGGTGGGGCCATGTTGCTCCTGACCCTACATGCACATTGGACAGCAGAGCTAGCGAGGTGCAAGCAGAAAGCATGCTGTGGCAGAGCTCCTATGCAGGTGCGTGCTCTCTGGAGGTCCCCAGAAGGAATTCTGGGTGACTGGATACAACTCAACTCCTCCCAGGCTTCCTAAGCTGCCTGCATTCCCCCGCCACGCCCAGTTCGAACAAAAAATGTCAACCAGCTCCTCTCAGTGTTTTAACTTATAGTGCACACACGTCACTGGGAAACCATAATCAGTGCTGAGCTGATGGCAAGTGGCCCATTTTAACACTGAAGGCAAATCCTGGGAAAACAGAACAGGATCTTGGAACAGGATTCTGTGGTCTGAAAGACTTATTCACAAATGGAAAGTGAGATGCTTCCTTGCCTTCTCTATAAGAAATACGGTATGTCTGTGACAGGGGCTGGGCTTGCTGTTGGTGCTTCTTAGTGGGTAGGCCACTGGGTCCCAGCTTTCCCCTGTCCCTAGTATTCCTCGCCAGCAATCACGCCAGTGGTGTGGCAGTCCAACTTTCAGTAGGTAGTACTTGGCCCTCTGTCTGGATCACCGGCTGAGTTCACCCCCTTCCAGATATATACAGTTCAATATTCCCACAAAAGAAAGGGTCTTCAGCCCACCTCCAGGCCCCTGTGGGAGGTATGCCCATGACTCAGGGCTTACAATGTCTCTATCCTTTCCTCCTTTCCAAGGGGGAAAAAGGGGTTTATGTCCCTTCCATAAAAAGGGAGGTTGCTAGGGGAGCCCAGGCTCTCCCTCCCTACTGGGCTCTGAACCTGGGCCATACGAAAAGCAGTGACAGCAAAATGCCCAGATGTGCTTCAAGGTTGTCTCCCTGGGCGACTTCCTAACATTTGCTTCCCCACAAGGCCTCAAAGTCTTTCACTGAAAGTCCAACAGAAAATAGCAAAAACAACTGAATTGTCAGCCCACCTGGGCTCAGCTGCTAACTTTTTTCTTTGCAGGCTAGCTGCAGTTACCAACTGGCCCAAATTCCTGGGTTTCACTCCAACCATCTGAGGCTGTCAGTCCCACTCGCCCTCTATCCAGGGTTTCAGGCAGGCTGCAGTCCCTGATCAGCACATCTCCAGTTAGGTTTCCAGCTCAAGGCCAGGCTCCCAGGATTCTTTCAGCTCTGAGCCCAAGAGAGAACGCTCCCAGCTACCTCTCACCTGGGTCTCTTCCCTGGCTCCTCGTCTAGGACATGGGGTAGCTGCTGCTTGCAGGCCCCTCCCTTGCAGTAAAGACTTCTGCAGTGCCCATACTTAGGAGCTCTCAAGATAAGGCTCTCCTCCTCTACTGTCTCTCCCCTTCTTTTTCTTCAGTTTTGTGGTGTAGCAGCCTCGCTTCCTGAGTCTGACTGCCATGCAATGTGCTTTGTATCTTTTTCATGATTTAGAGTCTTGCAATTTTCCTGGTATTCTTAAAGAATTGCAGAAAAGCTTTTTTTATGGGGTCCCATTTTCCTTCTATTCTTGTAGAGGTTGCAAGGAAAATGTTGTTACTTTAAGGCCTCTGAGTTTTCTATAGAAACACTTCCTTTCACAGGTACAGCTTTTACAATCCCAAAGGATATGATCTATCGTTTCCTGGACCTTACATGTTATGAATAATCCATCCTTGTGCATGTTAATTAGAAATAGATTAGTATTTAATCTATTTAATTCTGTTAGAATTCTAAATAGAGCCACTTTGCTCTTCCCCTGAGGACCTTGGGTTATATAAAGGATTGGTTGGCAGTATAGTATTTTGGGTAAGAGCTCTACCGTTTTCAACTTAGCCATGGAGCTGCTCATTCGAGCAATCTCCAGCAGTCTAGGCTGTTTTGATCTATATGAAAACAGAGTGAATATCCTGGCCTACACAGATGATCTGGTCCTGATTGAAGACAACCCCGAGAGTCACCAACAAATGCTTGACATCACCAGCCAGGCTGCCACCTGGATGGGACTCCGCTTCAATGCCAGAAAGTGTGCATCCCTGCATATTGATGGCATTAGAAGGGACGCCGTTTCAGATCCAGGGCGAACCCATGATCTTCCTCGAGGACGGGCAAGCATACTAACATCTTGGCACACTGATGGGTTTCCGCGTCCAGCAGACACCTGAGGATACCATTGTGGAGATCCTACGAGATATGGCCAGGATCGACTCCTCCCTACTGGCACCGTGGCAGAAGATCAACTCCTTGAACACCTTCCTAATCCCCTGTATTTCACTTGTCCTGAGGGAATCTGCCGTGGCGAAGGTACCTCTTAATAAGGCAGACAACACCATCAGACAGCTAGTAAAGAAGTGGATGTTTCTTTCCCAGAGGGTCAGCAATGAACTGGTGTAAATCTCTCACAGGCAGGGCGGCACCAACATCCCTTGAATGGGCGATCTGTGTGACATTGCTGTGATCACTCACGCCTTCCGCCTTCTGACGTGCCCAGATGCCACAGTGAGAGACAT
The DNA here is from genome assembly GCF_013100865.1 of Trachemys scripta elegans. Taxonomy (NCBI): domain Eukaryota; kingdom Metazoa; phylum Chordata; order Testudines; family Emydidae; genus Trachemys; species Trachemys scripta. The sequence goes on from NC_048299.1 coordinate 21,044,078, forward strand.
CACGGAGAGTGCTCTGCAGGATGCCATGAAGAAGCGAATCGCCAGGACCCCTCCAGTGAAGATGTTGCCACCTACCTGAGTGGCTCACTGGAAGGCAAATTTGGAAGAGATGGGGGAGACTTTGCTTTGCTCTGGACTTGTGCCCACAATGCTACGCGATGACTGGAGTAACGTAATGGCTGCCACTGGATGTGGTGCGAGGAATGCCAGGAGCTGGGAGTCCTGGTGCCACAGGTGAAGGACATGGAGATCACCATCATCACTCCAAGAGCCAGAACCATGAGAGGACCCTAAAGGATGCCATCCGCCGCCAATACGTGGAAAACCTGAAACGGAAGCCAGACCAGGGCAAGGCCTTCGAGGTGACGTGCAAGTGGGACGCCAGCAACCACTTCCTCTCCGGAGGCAGCTTCACCCGATTTGCTGACTGGAGGTTCATCCACTGGGCCCGGCTCAACTGCATCCCGCTGAATGGAGCTGTCCGCCATGGGAATCGAGACAAGTGATACAGGAAGTGCGGCTATGCCAATGAGACACTACCCCACATCTTGTGTAGCTGCAAGCCCCATTCTAGAGTCTGGCAGCTGCAACACAATGCCATCCAAGATTGCCTGGTCAGAGCCATCCCGCCACCTGTGGAGAAAGTAGCCGTGAACTCTGCCATCCCTGGAGCCGACAGCCAACTGCGAACAGACATTGTCATTACCAATGAGGACGAGAAAAAGATCATCATGGTGGATGTCACAGTGCCCTTCTAAAACAGGACCCCTGCTTTCCATGATGTCCGATCTTGAAAGCTGGAGAAATACCCTCTGGCCGACACCCTGAGAGCTGGGGTCTACGAGGTCCAAACTCATGTGCTGATCGTCGGAGCCCTGGGCAAATGGGACCCCAGTAACGAGCGAGTGCTGACTGAATGCGGATTCGGTCAACACTACGCTCGGCTGATGCGGTAACTCATGGTGTTGGACGCCATCAGGTGGTCGAGGGACATCTACATGGAACACATCACTGGACATTGGCGATACCAGGAGGGATGAGCTGGAGTGCTGATGAGAAGTGCAGTCAGGAAAGTAACTCAAATACTTTCCTGAGGGACTGTTTTTTTTTCTCTCTGAATGGACAATCTATCCAAAATTCTCAATTACTGAAGGACATTCTTCACTCATTGATATATTTTGCTTTCCGCCACCAACTCTCTGTATAACTTTTTTCATGAGTAATGTACCCGAATGCATGGATGCTAGATATCTAAACTGTATTCTTAAATTCATTCACCTAAATTTGGGTTATTGCTGATTATGCACTTATGTATCTTATTACTTTAAAAACAAACTTCGTATTTGTGGATAATCTAAACACTATACCCAGATGTATAGACACTCTTTTCTCAACCTATGTATTATATATTTTTTTTAACATTAGCTTTAATAAAATTTTGGGTAAGATCCAAACTAATATTGACCTGGTAATGTGGCTGGCCTTTTAGGGTCAGAAGAAAATGTTGTTAAGTGAATGGAGTTTCAAATAACTTCTCACTGTACTGGACCTAGGTGCTGATTGGGAGCCAGAGAACTGGAATGCAATAAAGGGGGCTGTGTGATTTCTTTTTCAGCTTCTTGATAACCCGTGTGGGGATCAGAAGCACAGTCTGTGACTGGTTGGTGAGTTTAGCTTCAGTGTTACTTCCAAAACTGGTGGTTATCTGCTCTCCCTTTTGCAGCCTGCCCTGACCTTGACACTTTCAGAGAGGGCTACTCCGGGCAGCCTGTGCCACAAGGTGTTTAAATTCCAGTTTGCTTAAGGGGATTCCTAGGTCATCTTGTTCCTGATTCATAGCATGTTTTGCTTGTTTGTCTGCCATTTCATTGCCTGCTATCCCGACATGTGCCAGGATCCATGCTATTACTATTGTTCTATCCAATTGCACCAGTTTGGTTGTTAGCAGTAATATTTTATTAAGAATATAATTCGTCCTGTCAGACTTACTACTGTAAATTGCCTGCAGCTCTGATAAGGAATCAGACAGGATGGCCATCTAAAGCCCAATTTAGTGCTAGCATAATCCTTGTTAGTTCAGCTGTAAAGACGGATACAAAGTTATTACGGCTTTTTTGAGTGCGGGCGTGCAGAAAGCTGTTCCCGTGTTTCCTGTTCCTTCCTCTTTTGAGCCAACTGAGGCTCTGGCCATAGTGTCCCCACTTATCACAAATATATTGATTTGTTATATCTTGTATATTTATTGTTCCTCTTTTATTTACTTCGTTATATAATTCCATGTCTCTCTCAGGGGAATGGTTTTCCAGTGTTGGTCATATAGATACAACTTTACATCTTTTTGGATTTTCCTTGCTGTGAAGATAATTCCCTTAATTTTTTCTGTGAAGAATCTGAAGCTCCCCTCCCCCCACTCCTCGCCCCATTCTGCATTTTTCTTAAGTGCATCACTGAGTCTTTTGGCAGTGCTTTCAAGGTTTTGTCTTTTGGTCCATATGGCACAGACATCAGCAAATAATGTGATCCCTATTCCTCTAATCATTTCTACAGGGAGATCATTTATCATGATGCTAATGAGGGTTGGGCTAATTACACTCCCTGTGGAGTTCCATTTGCAACTGAATATGCACTGGAAAAGGCTTTCCTTATTTGGACTTGTATAGTTCTTCTGCTTAAAAATTCCCTTATGCAGCAGTACATTTTTCCTATAATACCCATGGAGGCCACTTTATGAAGTAGCCCCTTTCTCCATAACACACTGCATGCTTTTTCTATGTCCAGGAAGGTTACTATAATGAATTCTTTGGTTCTCATGCTTTTTTGTGCTTTTTTGCTTGGGCTGTGAGTGTCCCAGAGCTCAGACTCCAGCCTGAGTCCAGAAGTCTACACAGCAATGAAACAGCCCCGCAGCCAGAGCCCCACAAGCCCAAGTCAGCTGGCACAGGCCAGACCCGGGTGGCATGTGAACAGCCAGCTCGTGGAGGCTAGCCCCCAGCCTCACCCCTTTTGCCTGAGCCCCGCCCACGCCAGAGCTCAGAGCCTCCTCACCACAGCTGCCAGCCTCCCTGCCCCAGCCCCGGGCCACCTGAGTGCCCCAGCTCCAGAGTGCCAGGTGGGCGGCGCGGCCCCCAGTGCTGGGCAGTGTGGCTCCCAGCGTCCCTAGCCCCAGAGCACTGGGCAGGCGGGCTGCCCGGCCCCCAGCCCTGGAGTGCCAGGTGGGCGGGCTTCCCGGTCCCCAGTGCTCACAGCCCCGGAGTGCTGAGTGAGCCCCCCTAACCCCAGCCCAGCCCAGCCCTGGGGGAAGAGCACAGGTGGGAAGCAGGAGGGGCCCGGGGGTGGAGCATGGGCGGGGCTTTATTTCCTCTTCTGATATTTCAGTTGGCAAACCATACACTACCCCCCTTGTTTGTCTTAAGGAGCTTCCCTACAAGTCTCTGCAAGTCCTTAGCTCTTACTATATCTCCAGCACTATTTTAATACACCCTGCAATCCTCAGGGCATTGATATCTCCTATCTTTATGTCCTGGCCTTGGGATTTTACTAGTATGTAACTTTCCCCCTTTCCCTTTCCCACCTTCCTTTTCATTGGCCCGTCTTCTGGTTCCAGAGAATCTACCCTTTTCTCTTTCCTTGTTTGTATCCAGTCTTCCTCAGTGCTTTCCCTATCCTCATTGTCTAACCTGGCTTCGGTTTCATTTGTTATCTCTTCCATCTCACTCTGCCTAGCCTGTCAGCCAAGGCCTCACCAACCACAGCTCTGCAGCTCCAGTCCAGCCCATCTCCCCTTCCGAGCTGTCTGGTTCCTTTTGAAACTCCTCCTCCAGCTGGAGCTGGCTCTGTAGGTGTGGCAGGCTGGAGTCACCTGAGAACTGCTCCTTACCCGCTTCTCCAGTGTGGGGTTTATACACCGCATCACAGTGGTTGCCGAATGCTCCTATAGCAAAGATTCAGGATAAAGTCTCAGTGATGGGTGTACATTTGGCCCTCTAAATGTAATAGTAAAAATGAGGACTGTAGAATGATCACTTCTGAACATAAAGTCTGGTCCTATCTTTGGTTTGGTAGCTATTAGTATGACAGTCTTTGTATAATGCAGTATGACATTTATTGCTACTCTAAAATGCAGCAAGAAAGATAATATAAAAAGAAGGAAAAAGTAACACTACAATTCTACAAAACCCATCCTCCTGTGGGTAGTTCTTCCTCATGCCTTTGGACCCTTTGAATTTGAAGAAGGATTCTATGAGCATAAGTAAAAACTACTCACCTGAATAAGAATTCTTTGGAGCATTTAATGATTTTCTGTTATACTTCACTAGTAATTGTGTTCTTATTTGAAGGAATCTTATAGCATCAACATTATTTTTATAGCTGGAAGAGTGATCTTCCTCCTGATTCTGCATGGGGATCTGGTAACTCCGATAGTGTTTCCTATGCAGACTCCCAGTGCTGGATGGCTTGATAAATCGCTTGATTTTCAGCAGTGCTGAGCACCGACAGCATCCAGTGGAAGAGGCAGGATTTGCCTCCTAAGGACTAAAAGCTGTGATTATGTTGCATTCATCAGATTTCTCCTATCACAAGGATTAAGACAAAAGGTGTAAAAAATATAGTAATTTGAAAAGCTGATCTTCATATAGGCAGCCCCAGCAAGCCCTAAATGGATAATTATTGTTTAAAATGAGGACGTTGACAAGTGGGTGGAAGGAAGGCATGTTTGCATGCAGTGATTCCTGATGCAGCACTATCCACTTATTTTAGTCCCATTCACTCATAATGGCTATTTACAGAGCTGCGCTGTCACTCATCTGTACTACAAAGAAATATTTGCTTATTAAGCAGTGCTACCTGTTGATTACTCTCCCCAGTGGCCAATTATGCCTTCAACCTGCAATACTAAGCAGCCAGTAAGTATTCATCCTGTAGATGGCTACTGAATAGAGAGCGGGGGTGAAAGTTTGGTCTGAAATCCCATTAAAGCAAAAGGGCTAGTTAGGAAGTTCTAGGTGCACAGCAAGGAACCGGCACATAAAGTATCACCTGCTATTCCCGGCTTACCTATTAAAAGTTTAGTCCAGAGCACTAATCTGATTTATTTCATACACAAACAGTGAACTATAACAAATGTAAATCTTAGAAGGGAGAAAGAAGGGGATGGACAATTCAGAGGGCTAGGTTGTGATCTGTCCCAGTGCCGGTGTGTGGAAGGATTGCATATTTGAAACGTCTATTCAAAGTGGCCAAATCCTGCTCTCATGCCAGTGTGAAGCCACCAAAACTCCACTAACATCAGTAGAGTTATTAGTATTATCAGTAGAGTTACCACTGTCATGGTAATTCAGTTGACTTCTCTGGTAATTCTGTAGATTTTAGAACACATTTTGACCTCTGACCTTTAGCTTCTAAAACTGATCTGAAGTAGCAGCTCAGTACACTCTAGAGCTTCTTGGAAATTTTGCAGTGGAACATTTTTCCATTAGAAAGTACCAATTTTTCAAAAATGAAATGTTTCCTAGAAAAATGTCCATCTTGGACAAAATTTCGTTTGAAAGAAAAACTTAGAGTGTTTTGATAAGGTCTGTTTAGACCTTTTTAGAACAGAACTTTCTGTTTTGAAATGACGTTTCATTTCAGTTGTTGTTCAATATTATACAATATAATTAAAAAGTCAAAATCAGAACAAAATGTTTTGATTTTGCTGAAATGAAACAGTTTGATCAACCCAAAAGAAAATTTTTCTGGAATTTTGGTCTGTGGGAAATTTCAGTGTTTGGGGCCATCTGGAATTCTGTATTCTGGAATACAAAAAAAATTTGAAGTGAAAAATCTGGTTCCCGCACAGCTGTATTTCAGTCTCCATAGCGCTCTCAAGTGTAAAATCGCTTCTGCAAAGATACAAAAGAGGGAACATAGAGGTCAAGGGCTGCTTGAGGGTAGCACAGGCAGAAGCCCCAGAAGGGATGCAGAGGGGCCATGGTCTTCATTCCTCTCTGTATGGGCCAGCCACACACAGAGAGGAGTGCATACTGCACCTTGCAAAACTGGAACCGTTCTTTTCCTTGCTCTACAAAATCTGTGCTTGAAAAGCTTCATGCTCGAGGGCTTTGGGAGCGAGCATTGGGGCCCTTGTCCTTTTGAAACCTTCAGTTCCATGGGACTGTCCCTCACCTTCTATTTTCATCTGGAGCTGTCAAACAAACTATAAAGCCAAGAACAAAAGGTCCCATTATCCAATGTGCTGTGAGTAAATTTTATGTGCTAATCTTAAAATTTACATGTTGTATAAACAATAGCCGGATTTATTGCCTGCAACTTCATGCTGTTCTTTCAGGAATGTAATACTTTGAAGTGTTTTCCCAGAGACAACTGCAAAAGACATGCATGATCCATTGTAAACACTGCTGCTGCTCCAACATGTTGCACACTTGATAAAAACCATTATCAGTCTTCTTTTCCCAGCTGTATTGCTTACACTAGCCTCTCAAACATTTGTAAATAGCTCTTTGCACATTGCTTGCATGCAATAAAGAGTAGTGTATGGGACCAGCCATCCCTGAACCCTTCCTGCATCAGGGAATCTCAAACCCAATGTCCTTTGTGAAAGGAAGAGAATGGCACTCATTTTGACAATTCTACCTAACTTCTTCTTTTTGCTGGGTTTCAGAAACTCATTGGCTTTCTGGTAGTTAACACACAAAAAATGACAATGAAACAGCAGTGGGGAAAATTAGCCCAAGATGTATTGACACATGTCAAACTCTATTTGGGACCCATCGCAGCAGCTTGTGAAGCAAAAGTAGATGGAGGTGAGATTAGTGCTTGAGAAATGATAATAGAAAAGGAATAGTATCATGGTAATCAGTACCAATGGAACCCAAACACCTCCTCATTCCCTTTCCATCGCTATCCAAGACATGGCTCCTGAAACATCAGGGAAGTGAATTATTTGGTGAGGAACAAAGGAACATTACACAGCAATTGCTCTATTGGATGAGATCAGTAACCCATCTAGTGCAATAACCTGACACCAACAGAAACCAATACCATGTGCTTCAGAGAATGGTCCCCATAATGGAATAACCCGCTGTCACAGCTCTGGTCGAGCTTCCCCTGCTGGATGCTCGTCAGACTGTAATGAAGAGATCCAAACACTGAATCCCACGTGCTCTTAGCTTGTTTGGGCTGGGTAGAGTTTAGGCAATGTCCTGGCTTTGGGCCTTTAGGGATTGGCCTCCAGGTGTAGACCTCGTATCTGACACCTCTTGTGGCAGTTGGAACCTCCCAAAGTTCAGCTGTCTTGGCTTGAAACCAGTGCCATTTTCCCAAAGACCTCCCTAACAGGTCTTGCATGTTCCCTAGAAGCCCACTGAAGGTATGGCCTTCTGGTTTACAGTTTACTTCTTTAGGAGTAAGTGTCAGTAAAAGCCAGCCCACACACACTTTGCACAGGATTCTAAAACACCATTATTGCTCACTTAGGTAACACAAGAAATACACAGATCTATAAAAAGTCATAAACACACCTATACACATTTCCCTGCCATAGCTTCCTGACCACCCTGGTGAGTGCTTTGTGCATAGACCAGAGACCTCAAAGAGTTCATGATCCTGCCCTCCTGAACATGGCTTCTCATCCAGAGTATGGAATCTCTAGTCTCTTCTCCCTTTCTCTCTCTTTTCCCATCACTTCCAAGAGGGCCTTTCTTTTATAATCTCCAGTCCCCTTTGTCAAATGACTTCCTGGTCAGCCTCAACAGGAGACAGACCCTTACCCAGTAACTTTGTTGTTAAGCAACCTCTCCCCTGACAAACCAGATCTCCTGGGTAGCAACCAGCCTTTTGTCTGCAGTGCTTCTATTTGAATAAAGAACGACCCAGATTTATTGACCCTCTATTGTTAGCCCTGTACTACTACCCCTTGGGAATTCCAGCCCAACTTGGAGTAAAAGTTCAACAGAACAGGCAAATAAGCTGCATGTTCACCACTGAGTCTGCCGCTTGATAAAGACACATGCAGAGAGTTCATAATGGTTGCTAATCCTGCTGCTCAACTCCTGGACTCCATGATATCCCGTGGCAAGTTAAATAGGCTAATTATGCCAACTTCAAAAGGAAGTGGAAATACGAAAACACAGGAAAAAAGGCAAGAGTTAAAGAGCTACCTAAAAGTGAGTCAAAGAATAGAATGGGCAAGTTATTAATGGTTAAAAAAAACGAACAATAAAAGCAAAAGAGTTCAATATTTTTAAATGGCTTGTGCTGCATTGATATTTGCTTCTTCCCTACTGCGTTGTCATTCTTTAGATCACACCATCTTTGTACACTCCTACGTTGTAAACTCTTGTCTAAACAGAGCCAGACATGCTCTTGAGTATTCTACAATTAATCTTAATAATGTCACCAGGGAGTTATTGGCCTATTTATTAGGTTAGATTCTCCACTGTCAATACCTCCCTGATTTTGTGAAACCCTTTAGTCGTGATGGGAGTGGGCTGATCCTTCCAATGTGTGGCAGCTGTCATGATTCTTGTCACTAGCAAGATGTCCAGCAGTTCTGATGGTGATGACATTGCAGTAGGGTTGTTTAGAACTTACTGTCTACTTCTGAGGGCCCCACTCAAAAATGTAGAGGAGATTAACTTTTTCCTTTCTAGCCCTTTAATTATCCATCTTTGTGTGGGGGAAAAAGATTTCCCAAACAGTAGCAAGCACCGATACAGCCTGTGACTTTATTCATTTCATGCTAAAGCTTATGTGTCTTACAAAACTATAAACAAATCCCAGCACTTCTATACAAATCAGCTGGAGTGACAACAATTATATCACTAAACAAGTGACAATGAGCCTCCAGTATGTGCCTCTTATGTCATAGAAAGAAGAATGGTATTGCCATAAGTGGGAAAAACAGCAGTCCACTTGACATGAGATATAAAAGCCTCTAGCCTGCTGCAGGACTCCAGCCCCGCTACTGAGCTGTGTCGTGCCTGACCCCAGAGACTGAGGGCGGAGAGGAACTGCTGGGTCTGCCATCTGCAGTTTACCCAGAGGAGACTGAAGACTCTCAGATGACAGAGCCCTGCCAATGGACTGTGGTAGGAAGTAGCCCAGATATTAGCCCCTTTGTTTATCACAATATGAGTCAGCATGTTGTGGTAGGATCCCCGCTGACCAAGTGGCTGGATCCCCCGCCACTGTTAGAGCCTTGGACTGGGACCCAGTGGTGTAGGGTGGGCCCGTGTCCCCATATCCTTGCTGCCATCCCAATTCCTGGTGTAGTGGCCTACTCACTTGTGCCTTGTGTGCTGGCTGTCTGTCCTAGCCAGAAGGCTGGGCTAAAGGCTGCTCATTTCTGTGCCATGCCCAGAGGGTCAGAAACCTGACTGTGTTTGCTGTCTGCCATAGCCAGGAGGCTAGGCCAAAGACTGCTTGTTCCTGATCCCACACAGAGGTCCTGTGCACCAAGAGCCTTGGGATCCCCTGCTTCGATGGCCTTCGAGGGCAACCCCCTTGACACTGAGGATGAGCTGCACAAAGACTGCGACCTGGACAATCTGTCAGCCCTGGAACTGGACCAGGACTGCCAGGATGGAGAGGCCCCAACCCCTGTGCCGACTGATGAGGGGCTGACTTCAGTCGGGACCAGATGGAAGACCCCTTGGTCAGCTGGGTGTATGTGCAATTTGCCTGTGTCAACAGGAAAGTGACAGAGCCCCAGTGAGTGGCCCTGTTTTAAACTGACCAGTGACCACCTCTATCGCACAGACTGAGACCCCCGGACTCAAGAGCCCCGGACCCAGCTGGTTCTGCCCTGATGCCACCGAAGTCCCATCCTGAAGCTGGCCTGTGATTTCCCTGCAGCAGGACTCTTGGACCTGAAAAGACCCTGGCTTGGGTCTTGCCCAGCTTTTTCTGGTTGGGGATGCGTCAGGATGTGAAAGACTATTGTAACTTGTGTCTCCTCAACACTGGTTCTCCACTTGTAAGGTAACTCCTTTCGCTTCATGTGCCAGTATATTTACGCCTGCATCTGTAATTTTCATTCCATGCATCTGAAGAAGTGGGGTTTTTACCCACGAAAGCTTATGCCCAAATAAATCTGTTAGTCTTTAAAGTGCCACCGGACTCCTCATTGTTTTTCAGGGAAACTGGACATTAGTCCAGTTGTACTGTCACAATAAGAGTCAGTGTATTTCGGTAGGATCTCCACCGACCCACTGGTGGGATTCCCCGTGACTGCAAGGCCCCTGGGCTGTGACCCGGTTGAATAGGGTGGGCCCGGGTCCCTCCACCCCTCTTGCCACCATCCCCACCCCTGGGGCAGTGGCCGACTCATCTAGGCCTGAAGGCCTGTGCCTTGTGTCGGCTCTAGCTAGGCTGGGCTAAATACAGCTCATTGCTCAGAGGGTCAGAGCCCTGACTGTGTTTACTGTCTGCCACAGCCAGGAGGTGAGGCCAAAGACCAACTAATGGTGGTTTTGCTGCCTGATGCAGGAAGGCAGAGTGGCCTCCCTTCAAGCCTGACAGGGAATGACTACTACCAACCGCTACACTAATGAATAGCTTTTCAAGCATACCAAAAATGAATTTTATTAATCTTATTTTCTGTGGCTTATTCTTTGACCGATGTCGCTGTGACGCTGCACTCCATAATGTTTTATGGAAATATGCTTATGAGTGTAAATATAGTGTAACTGGAATATGCTTTATGCAAAAGGTCTCTTGTAAGGTATCATTACAAAGCTTATAATCTACCGAGTGTGTTCATCCCATTTGTATGTATGTATCATACTTGTATCTAAGCTAGAAATATAAAGTATAACTCTGAGGTCCTATTGTAATTATGCAAAGTGTGGGCCATTGATGGTGGTTTAGAATCTTGATGGCTCCCATTGATTAGAACAATTGGTTGTAAATGGTCTGTTTACTTGCAAACCTTCCTGGGTGCATGTGGGCCAGCCCTTGAAGAATGAAGGCTGGGGTCTCACAGGACATGTGACCATATCACCTGATACTGGAATCCATCTTAAACCTGGTACTTTTCCATTTAGAAGGAGGGGTGGGGACCCAGAGAGACAAAAGATTCCTGCCTTGTGCCAAAGCTATAAAAGGGGATGGAAGAGAACAAAGGGGGCTGTGAGTCATGAGAAAGCCCCTGCTTTTCATCTAAGGTGCCTGCTGGAACCAACAAGGACTGTACCAGGGGAAAGGATTGGGCCCAGACTAGGAAGGAGTCTAGTCTGTGAAAGAAACTTATTGGAACATCTCTGAGGGTGAGATTTACCTGTAAACAGTTTTTTAATGTATTAGGCTTAGACTTGCGTGTTTTGTTTTATTTTGCTTGGTAACTTACTTTGTTCTGTCTGTTATTACTTGAAATCACTTAAATCCTACTTTTTATACTTAATAAAATCACTTTTGTTTATTAATTAACCCAGAATAAGTGATTAATACCTGGGGGAGCAAACAGGTGTGCATATCTCTCTATCAGTGTTATAGAGAGCGGACAATTTATGAGTTTACCCTGTATACGCTTTATACAGAGCAAAATGGATTTATTTGGGGTTTGGATCCCATTGGGAACTGGGTGTCTGGGTGCTGAAGACAAGTAACCTGCTAAGCAGTTTTTAGTTAAAGTCTGCAGCTTTGGGGGCGTAGACCAGATCTGGGTCTGTGTTGCAGCAGGCTAGTGTGTCTGGCTCAACAAGGCAGAGCTCTGGAGTCCCAAGCTGGCAGGGAAAACGGGCTCAGAGGTAATTCCAGCACGTCAGGTGACAGTCCCAAGGGGGTCTCTGTGACCAAATTCATCATGGTCACTTCAACATTAACTTTCCCAGCAAAGTTTATTGATCTAGAGGAACACCAGCAAAACCCATTCACTGCTGTTCCTCAACTATCACAACCACCTGGATCTGTTTCCTATTTAAATCATGTGATGCTGGAAGAGGAAAGAGATATGACTTCCTTTATGCAAATTTGATGTTGTCATAACTATAAAGGGAAGGGTAACAGCTCTCCTGTGTACAGCACTATAAAATCCCTCCTGGCCAGAGACTCCAAAATCCTTTTACCTGTAAAGGGTTAAGAAGCTCAGGTAACCTGGCTGACACCTGACCCAAAGGACCAATAAGGGGACAAGATACTTTCAAATCTTGGTGGGGGGAAGGCTTTTGTTTGTGCTCTTTGTTTGGGAGGTTGTTCACTCTTGGGACTGAGAGGGACCAGACATCAATCCAGGTTCTCCAAATCTTTCTGAACAAGTCTCTCATATTTCAAACTTGTAAGTAAACAGCCAGGCAAGGCGTGTTAGTTTATCTTTGTTTCCTCAACTTGTAAATGTACCTTTTGCTAGAGTGTTTATCTCTGTTTGCTGTACTTTGAACCTAAGGCTAGAGGGGGGTCCTCTGAGCTCTTTAAATTTGATTACCCTGTAAAGTTATTTTCCATCCTGATTTTACAGAGAGGATTTTTATCTTTTTCTTTAATTAAAAGCCTTCTTTTTAAGAACCTGATTGATTTTTCCTTGTTTTTAGATCCAAGGGGGTTGGATCTTGATCCACCAGGAGTTGGTGGGAGAAAGGAGGGGGATGGTTAATTTCTCCTTGTTTTAAGATCCAAGGGGTTTGGATCTGTATTCACCAAGGAATTGGTGAAGGTCTCTCAAGGCTACCCAGGGAAGGGAATTAGCTTTGGGATGGTGGCAGCGGACCAGATCTAAGCTGGTAGTTAAGCTTAGAAGTTTTCATGCAGGCCCCCACATTTGTACCCTAAAATTCAAAGTGGGGAAGCAGCCTTGACAGATGTACGGTGTCACTAATTTGTAATGTAATTTACAGCCAGGTACTGAGCATTAGAAATGCATGTAACAAAAATAAAAGCAAATTTATAAGGTGAAATAAATGCTCCACACTTTAGTAATGAATACAATATAAATGCCTGCCTGGATTGATGGATAGTTCGATGTGCATCCTTTGGGGATGATGATATTCTAATCTGAGACTCTGGCATTAGTTTCTTGAAATAGTTTTTCTTCAGTTGTGTTGTCAGTGTGTCTGCTTTCCTGGTCTGTTATGCATTTATTCTTCTTTGCAGCACTTGATGTACTCTCCTGTGCTGTTTTAATTCCTTTAATGCCCCGCCCTCCGTCAGAAATATTTGATTCATTGAAGTTTATGAAAAGAGAGAACATTCTCTCAGTAAAAACGATAAACATTTGGAATCAATCCTACATTCTTTGCCCACACAGACATTTAATGGAAGTCCATTGGAGTTTTGGGCTGCAAGGAATGCAAGATAGAGCTTTTAATTAATATTTGAAAAATGAAGAAATGGAATAGCCCAGGGGGCTGGTCATAGGTTACAGACAATTTGGGGCTTGATTCTGATTTCACATCAAGTGTACAATGCTATAACTTCACTGGAGTTATGTCTTGCTTATATAGTATAAGCAAGATCTGAATCAGGTCTTAATGTCTCAAAGATTATCATTTCAAAGAAGAAAATTCTACATGAACTGAAATCTAGGCTACAGATCTGAAAAGCTCCAAATGTTGAATAGATTAAAGCTTCACCTAAATCTGGATTTTAAACTTCTGGCCCGTAGGTCTGAAATGGTCAAAACTAAACCATGGATCAAAACAACCCATAACTTTGGAAAAGTTTATCTACAATCTTTTTGTTGTAGCTTGGTTCCATCTCTAAGGAAAATATATTTTATTTTGAAAAGCAGATTTTTTCAGAGCAACTGTATTCCCTATCTACTCCTCTTAGCAGGGCAGAGTACAGGAAGTCTTGGATATGGTAGATGCTCCATCATTTAGGACTTATCTACATGGGGACAGCTAGGAAAATTAATTTGAATTAAATAAAGGTGTTAATTTGAAGTTGATTAGTTAAAATGCATTAAGACCATGTGTGAACACTTCATTCAGAATTAAAGTACTCTTATTTCAGTTTCTTACTTCACTTCCAAAGTGAATTAAACTAAACCGAATTAAGGCTACTTTAATTCTGAATAACAGTGTCCTGACAGGGATTTAATGTGTTTTAACTAATCCACCTCAGATTAAAAACTTTAGTTCATTTTAATTTGTTTTCCTGGAAGTGCTCATGTAGTGTGGCAAGGTATCTCTTTTGCCACGGCAGCCTCAGTGTTTCTCCCTCTGGCAGGGCGGCAGAGGGGGTGGGACCAGGAGTAAATCAGTCCTACTCTGGAGGTTTTTAATTTTTAACTTTGGTTTATTTGCAGTATTTACAGGGTGGGCTCAGGGTAGGTCCAAGTTGTTCTCTAAAGACACCACACAAAAAGTACACTTTGTCCCATTGGAGCATTGACTAATTATGCTGGCTTCTGGTTGCCAGCCCTTCCCCAACAGAAGAAAACTCAGTGTTTCCCCTATAGGGAGGAGAACAGCCTTCCACATGGGAGAAGCCTTTTCTCATTGCTGCCCCTAATCTCCTCCCCCTCTCTCATGGGAAGAAGGGTTTTTAAAAGTCAAGGCAGGGCCGCCCAGAGGAGGTGGGGGGCAAGTGGGGCAATTTGCCCCATGCCCTGGGCCCCGCAGGGGCCCCTACGAGAGTTTTTCGGGGCCCCTGAAGAGGAGTCCTTCACTTGCTCCGGGGGCCCTGGAAAACTCTCGCGGGACCCAGACCCCCGGAACTTCTTCCACTCAGGGTCTTCGGATGCAATTCGGCGGCGGGGGTCCTTCCGCTCCAGGACCCACCGCCGAAGTGCCAGGTCTTTGGCGGCAATTTAGCTGTGGGGGTCCCCCGCCGCCAAAGACCCCAAACCCCCTGAGTCAAGGCAGCCCTGAACTGGACTTGAGTGTCTCTAATTAACAGGTAACCTCCTTTTCAGATCTGACTGTCACAATAGACAAACCTAAGTCTTTAATTCAAGATAAAATGTCTTTCCATAAGCTTTAGCTCAACCAGAAGATGCAGATTTAGCCATGAATTACTAGGTCAAACTAGATGATCATAATGGTCTCTTTTGACCTTAAAATCTATGAAAAGTACAATGATAGTGGTTCAGTCTGAACTCCTGATTGGCATGATTTGATGCAATTACTAGACCCAAAGTACACACTTCGGTCTGCTTTCTCCCTTTGCAAACCTCTAGAAGTGTGTACATAAATAAAAAATGAACTCTAAAGCTGCAGCCTTCACACTCCACTGGTGAAGAACATTCATCATGTGAATTTTAACTGAAAAGTATGCAATATGCAATTATTGCATGTACAGGTAAAAAAAATCACTATGGCCTAGATTCTACTACCCATAGTCATGATACCTAGTACCTTACTCTGCTAATAGTCCTACTGACGGTGATGTAAGTAAGAATTTGCCCAGCACGACTGTGTATAGCAGCACCTGGCCTAAGTGTTAGGCCAGTGTCTTTGGGGAGTTATAGTTCTCATTGCAATATTAACTCACTCATGTTGCATGTAGGTAGTATTTTTGATTAACAGGCTCGAAGATGCATAGCTTTATACATATAGCATGGGCAGCGTGAATGAGGCAAAGTTTCAATGAGAAGAGTAAATTTAAAAAAACACTAATAGTAAAATATTAAAGAGCATCTGCAGACAGATAAACAGCCACTGCAGATTGTAGAGGGTTGGCATCACAACCTATCATAGTCCTTATGTTGCTGCTTTCTGCAATAGCTGCAGCATACAAGCATTGTAAGAGTGCACATATAATATGGCACTGTTAAATTTAGTTGCCTGTTTACATCTAAAAATTCAGCCTCTAAACACTTGTAATTTATAGTACATGTGTCTGACTCTCAGAAACTTGTTAAATAAAAATGTTCAGTTCTGACTATATAATTACTTTTTTGTACCCCAAGTCTTCTTCTCAGTACTTTAGTTTGCTCTATCAGGACCAAATTCTGAAGTCCTTAATTAAACCTTCCCAAACTAAAATCAACAGGACCTTTATCTGAATGCAGACTGAGGGACCCACCCCCTAGTATTTAAAATGCTACCCGAAAACTATCTTGAAGAGGAAGGAGATTTTAAGCTGTCATGGCCAACAGGTCACTTTCCTTGATGAGCTCCTAAGCCCTTAGCATTTCTTTTGTGTTCCCAAGAGGTGCTCTTAGAAGGCATCTGTTTGTCTCTGTATCTGAGCCCCCTCATTCCAATTTTAGAAGCAGCAGTCTGCTCTGACTGCCCAGGGATTTCCTTCAGTGGCTCTGTTACAGTGGTGGGATTCTTGGGGAGCAGTGTCACTGGAAAAGGCCTATTGCTGTGACCTACAGCTAGATCTTACAAGGGGGTTACTCTGACCACATGGCATCAGTACTCAGCTCACTAAATTGGCTTTCTATAGACTTCTAGTTCAGAGTATTGGTGATTATTTTTAAAGCCCTGAAAAGTCTGGAATCTGAGAGACATATTTATATTTACCCTATGAGGGCAGATGAGAAAGAAACCAACAAGCCCTTTCCTGAAAACTTATTTTCAACCCTTTGCAGAGGTCTGTCATAAAGAACCAGCACAATGTTTTATTGCTGCACCTTGAACTATTTCTATTTCTCAGGAAAGGTCCCCATGGCCTAAATTAAGTACATGTTGTACATTTTAGGCTTAAGCATGAAATATCGGTTTAATATCAACCTTTTCTTCTGTCAGGCAAGAGTTAAAATTTAGCTAACAGCTAAGACAGGAACCGCAGATCAAGCAGGAATGTTTTAAATGTCCAAGGATAGTGGTTTCTGTCAGTACGTGATAACTTAGATATTCAAATGTCCACCCAGTAACTCAGCTTATCAGTAAGAAAGGACAATGCTGAACACCCCCAGAGTCCCCAGACATCTGTAAGCATTCATCCCTACCCCCCCCCCCCCCCCCCCCACACCTCTCCCCCCTCAAGGTAGTCATAGATAATTGATGTAATCAGGATGGTTTCTATACATATGCACCTATTATTATCTTTGTTAAGAGTTCTCTCTTTCTTGGTAACAGTGTCTGTCTCTGTAAGTATAGATAAATGCAAATGAATTGACAAAAAATGTATATAACTGATTGCTGTAACACCATATTTTCGAAGCTCTTTACCAGTCTTCCCGATACCATGAATAAATCCTCCAGTATTTGCCTGTGCAGTCTGATTCTTGGGGAAATAATCTTCTTGCTTAACACTGGCATTTGTTAAAGTTCATTTAGTTTTCTTCTCCTCCTGACCCCCAATTCATTCCTCAGCCCATTCTCTCTTCTGAGCTACAGAAGCTTCCCAGCATTTTTACTTTACAAACAACTCCTAATCTTAACAGACTCAAGTCATAACTCCTCTGAAAGCCCCCAAAGGCAGCTTTTTATAGCCTCTCCCTAATTTAGGACAGGTGTATGGAGATGCCCAGAAATGGAGCAAAGCCTCTAGCAAAGGAATATCTGAAGGAAGAAGTCTAAGAGTATTTTGCAGTATCTCCAGCTTCCACGCTGGAATACAATAATAACCTTCCACTCCTCACTGCCTCCCCAGAACCAAACAATAACGAAAAGACCCACAACACTTGCTATCTGTCCCTGGGTATGAGGTTAAAGAAGAAGCCAATCCATTAGTCCTTATTCTTTTGCATTACAATTATTATAACAATTAGGGTTAATTGACAGCCCTTGGGGTATCATCTGCCAAAAGATTTGATTGCTTAATTAGTTGCCTCTTCACATTCTCCTCCTAGAAAGAGCCCCATACTATTCCAGTTTGGGATCATAGTATGGAAGCAAGAAATTATTTGCTTTCCACCTTCTTACATGGGGACCCTTGTGGCTGAGGTTACATACTGTAGAATACTCTAGACGCCACCAACAAAAGTCTAGAAATAAATGCTGTAAATTGCAACACAAAAATATTTCCAAATATGTTTCAAGTTTAATTCATAAGGAGAAGCACTTCTTATTTCTGGAATCTTCAGATTGCTAGGGTGAGTAAAATGAGCATAGTTTACATAGAATGGAATCATTCAGACACATAATGTACAGGTTAGCTCAGCCAAGCACATCTAAAAATAAAACATATTCATTTGGTTTGGACATTAGCAATGGTATGGTCTAGGAATGAGGTGGCAGTAGAATAAATTGCATAACTGGAGGTAGTGTTGTCTAATGGTTAAATCCAGGCTGTTGCGTGTTTGCTAGATTCCCGAACATGGTGTACACAATAACTAGTGAGTCCTCATACAGCACATGAACCAACCACTAACTGTCTGGCGTAAAGAAGAAGCCTAGTGGCAGGTTACTCCATAATTGACCATTATGGGGTTTCTTATACATTTCTCTGAAGCGTTTGGTACCGGTGACTGTTTGAACGAACACACCAGGCTAGTTGGATCATTGGTTTGATCCAATATAACAAGTCCTATGTTTTTTCAGTCATGAAAGAAAAAGCTTATTTACTGAGGCAGATGAATATATAATACAAGTAACCTCTTGAAATCCTGAAGACCAGGTGAGATTCACAAAGTTATTTAGGCATCCAACTCCCATTGATTTCACCTTTGTGACCACCCCCCACAGACTGTGAAGGATGTGTGTCACAGCTAGTTGCCATTCTGATACCCTTATTCAGGGTCGTCCCTAGCAATTCTGGGGCCCTATGCAGCCCCCGCATGGGGGGGGTGAGGCCCTAGGCCTCTGCGGGGGGTGGGGGTGGGCCTCAGGCCTCTGCGGGGGCGGGGTGAGGCTGGCATTGGGGGGGGGAACCCCCCAGCACTCACCAGTGGTGCGGCTGGAGCTGGGTCGCTGCACTTCTCGCTGCCGGTGAGTGCAGGCCTGGCCCCGCTGCAGAGCTCAGGTGAGTGGGGCTGGGGCTGGGGCGGGGAAGGGGTGGAGCAGGGCAGGGCCCCTGGGGAAGAGCTGGAGCAGCATGCAGCTGCGCAGGGCACCAGGAAATGTGGTGCCCCAAATTTCCTGGTGCCTTACGCAGCTGTGTACTTTGCGTACGGGTAAGGATGGCCCTGTCCTTATTCATACTGAGCATCTGACTCTGCAAGGAATCCCCTAGAAGTCAATGGGGTGATTCATGCAGTAAGGTGCTATTCAAAGGGATTAAGGGTATCAGAATTTGGCCCTATGTAGGCAAATGGGAAAGTCACCTGTCACTTTTCAGTTCACAATATTGACCACCCCTGAACCAGCTTACACTAACTCCATCTTAACATAGGACTCCCGGTTTCTTTGATTTGACCATTTACTTGGGCAAATCACAACTGATGCAGTTATGTGACAGTGCAATAACAACAGTTACCTCATTCAAGCACTGTGAGGCTTCATGAATACTTTTAATCAGAGATTGCGAAAGCACTTTACAAGTACCAATACATTTTAAAGTATAATTATTAATTGCACCAAAACCTTTTCATTAGTTCAGTGTCAAATGTCAGTGATTTACATCTTTTATTTTTTTCCTGTATGCAGCCTCCCTCTATTGGGTCCATTAATTTTGGTACTAAAAAGGAAGCATACAGTAAACTACAAAAATATTACTGTGTGAAAATACATGGGAAAAAGAAAGTGCTGAAGGGAGCAGGAGTCACTGTAAATGTAATTTAGCATTACAGAGGAATACAAATGCTGGCATAGACTACACAGGGGACACCACTCTTTTTATCTGGAATGATACACCACTGTGAAAATAGGAGGAGATCTGAGAGTAGTAGGTCAATCCAATGGACCCATTTCTCCTCTGCCTGGTACGCAGGGGAACTCCCCGCCCCAGCTCACCTCTGCTCTGCCTCCTTCCCCGAGCACGCCGCCCCGCTCTGCTTCTCTCCCTCCCAGGCTTGCGGCGCCAAACAGCTGATTGGCACTGCAAGCCTGGGAGGCGGGAGTAGGGTGACCAGACATCAAATGTGAAAAATTGGGATAGGGGGTGGGGAGGTAATAGGAGCCTATATAAGAAAAAGAGCCAAAAATCAGGACTGTCCCTATAAAATCGGGACATCTGGTCACCCTAGGCGGGAGAAGTGGAGCAGCAACGGCGTGCTCAGGGAGGGGGCGGAGCAGAGGTGAGCTGGGGTGGAGCACTGCCGCATGGCTCCTCGGGCGGGGGGGGAGCTGCCATGGGGGAGGTGCCTCAGAGCGGAGGGGGGGTGGGAAGCTGCCATGGGGGAGGTGCCTCAGGGGCGGGGGTGGGGAGCTGCCGCAGGGCTCGGAGAGGGGGCGGAGCAGAGGTGAGCCGGGGTGGGGAGCTGCTGCACAGCTCCCCGGGCCGGGGGGGTGGAGATCTGCTGCGGGGAGGGGGACGAAACCTCAGGGCGGGGGAAGGGGGGGAGCTGCCGCAGGGATGACAAAAACCATGGAGCCTTCCCTGCAGAGGATCAGGGTCTAAGATACTACTCAGTGTGAGTAAAGATGGCAGAATGGCTTGGATCCACAAAGGAACTTGAGTGTTGCCACACCTAACTTTTAGGTGACTAGAAAATCACTGGAACAATGGGATCTATAAAGAGAAGCTTCCTAAACTAGTTGAGATGATGCTGAGGAGAGGCGTGTATCCTAAGCCCTGCTCACCTCATGGAGCTAGGTACTGAAGTGAGAGCTGTAGGGAGGCACCTATCTCTGCTGGCAATCCACAGCCAGGAACTCCTCTCCTGGAGTCAGGTGGCTTAGATGCCTAAGCTGTTACTTGCAAGAAACATTAGAGGAGGATGTGGTGGCAGGTTCCTTATAGCTTTTAGTCCAGTGGTCAAAGCATTCAGCCAGGATGTAGGATACTTGTGTTCAGTTTTCCCCCTCTGCCTGGGAGAATAAGGATTTGAACAGGGATTTCCCTGTTTCAAGGGAGGGTCCTAACCGCTGAGCTATGGGATAGTCTGGGGAGGGCTGCCCTCAATATTTCCTTTTGAAGCTATTCCACTTGAGGTAAGCCTGTGCCCCAACCCCCTGCTCCAGCCCTGGGCCCCACCCAATCCAGAGCCCCCTCCTGTACCCCAAACCCCTCATCCCCAAGCCCAGCCCCCTGTCTCAACCTGCAGCCCCCTCCTGCACACCGAATCCCTCCACCTCACCCCTCAGCCTGGAGACCCCTCCAATGCCCTAAACCCCTCATCCCCAGCCCCACCCCAGAGCCCACACTCCCAGCTGGAGCCTTCATCCCCTCCTGCACCCCAACTCCCTGCCCAGCCTGGAGGCCCCTCCTGCATCCTAAACCCCTCATTTCTGGCCCCACCCAAGAGCCCGTACCCCCAGTTAGAGCCCTCGCCCCCTCCCACACCACAACCCCCTGCCCAGCCCAGTGAAAGTGAGTGAGGGTGGGGGAGAGCGAGTCACCGAGGGAGGGGGAATGTAGTGAGCGGGGGCTGGGCCTCGGGGAAGGGGCAGGGCTTCGGGGAATGGGCAGGGCTAGGGTGTTCAGTTTTGTGCGATTAGAAAGTTGGAAGCCCTAGCCCGTTCCCTATCTAGTAACATACTTTCTGACCTAGTAAATTTGATTTCATGTGCTACTATACCAGAAGTTTCTCTGTGAAATACCTAGTCATAAAATGACTGAAATCTGTTATGAATTGTGAAACATTTTGATAAAGCAGCTGACTTCATATTTTCAGGCCATACAGCAGATCTGTAATTAGTAGTTACGTTGGTGTTGAGAACAAGATGTCAGCAGTTGAACAAACATTTGCAAGAAGCTATCTCAAATAATAAACAGAAATCTTGAGAAATCTCAGCCAGAACCTTTGATGTTTGGAGGAGATTCAAGAAGTTAAATGTCTGCAGTAAAACAATCCCAGCTCACACTGCTGCTGTCCTGTGACTTTCTCCTCTAAGGGCCTAAGCCAGTGCCTACTAAAAATCTATGGAAAGGCTCCCCCTGACATCAGTGGTCATTAGAGCAGGTCCTAGCTGAACAGTAAACTAATAAAACTGTCACAGTCAATGCTTTGGAACTTATTGGGACTATCCAGTGGCCAGGACTTTGTAATGAAGCTCAAAAGAGCAAATTTATTTTAGATCAGTGGAGTTAAATTATGGAACCCATGCAATACAATGGGGATGAACTTGTCCCCAAGCTTCCACAACCGGGACAGACAGGCTTAGGAGGAGGAGTTGTAGCCCTGTCCCTGGATATTAGAGAGACAAGGTGGGTGAGGAAATATTTTTTATTGGACTGACTTTTGCCTGGTGCAATAAAAGATATTACCTCACTGTGACGGGGCGCACTCGCCCCGTACCAAACGGGAAGGGGTCAACACCACACTGTGGGCTGAGGAAGCCACACCCCCTTCTCCCTACTGGCATGCTCCAGCTGTACCAGTGTAAAAGAGAGCAGCCCAGCTCAGTCAGAGGGAGACACCGATGGGGAAGGATCTGTGCCAGGAGTTCCTGCTGAGGACGGCCTCCAGCCTGTGCCAGAGGAAAGTGGAGACGTGGACCACAGCCTCAGACCCCAGCAGCTCACCGAGCCCTAGGGAGTGGCCAGTGCTGAGGAACTAATGATCCCAATGCCTCCTGGACTACATTGCCCAAGTTTCATGGACTCCACCCACTAGGCCATACTACCCCTAGCGAGTAGGGCGTTTTGCATAGACTCTGGCCATTGGACCACCCTGCCCTGACAGTAGGGGCAAGTTTCATGGACCCCGGCTGCTAGGCCGTACTACCCCGAACTAGCGGGGGATTTGCATAGACTCTGGCCGTTGGGCACTCTACCCCATAGGTAAGCCCAGATGTGCGGACTTAAGCTGAGGGAGATAGGCATGTAAGGCTTGTGCGCCAGCCCCTATTCCCCGAGAAAGGCGGGCGCACTCGCCCCACACTGGACGGGGCACTTCTTAATCGTGTCACACTCACCCACCTGGTCTCTCAGGTTTAGGAGCAGGCATTTCCTGAGATTACAACTGTCAAAAAGGAATTCACTTTATGCTGGATAATTATGTACCCTAGAAGCATGTAGGGTGAAATTCACCCCTTATGCTTGTGCAGTGGACTAGCATAAAACCAACTAAAGCCAGAAGGCTCTGCCCATGACATGGAGGCACCCCATGCCAACGTCAGGGTGGACTTCTGCTATTCATCCCTTGTGTGCACGAGTAAATACTCACCCACTAAAGTAAGGGTCCACAACTGAGCCCTAGATGTGCAAAAACACCTGACAGGAATTAGGGTGAGACGACTGAACTCTTTTCACACATGACCTAGGAGTTATGTAAATCTCTCTGTCCAGAGATGAAAGGTTAGTACAATAACTTCAACAATTGGTCTAGGTCTTAACCTACCATAAATAATTTGAAAAATGAAATCCAGAGAAAGTAGGGCTGTGGGAAATAGTGCCAGACAACAACAAACAAATGATAAATGAATCCCTAGGTCAATTAAAGGAAAATATGCACATCAATTTGAAAGAGAATTCACAGCATTATAAAGGGAAAATGTAACATTTGAACAATAGAAGTCTTAGTATTGGTAAAGGATTCTCAAGGTCACAGACAATTTATACAAATGCACTCATAAAAGAACAAGCATGGGATGACCTGATACTGTTGCACTAGACTATGTTTATACATACAAATTACAGCCCAAGTTAGCTAAACACTTAAACATGTCCTTAAAGATAAGCATTTGCTTAAGTCCATCCCTATTCAGCAAAGCATTTGAACATGGGCTCAAGTACCATTGACTTCAGTGGGGCTTAGTCATATGCTTAAAATTAAGTATGTATTTAAGAGCTTTGCTGAATAGTGGTGGACTTAAGCTCATGCTCTGCTGAATTGAGGTCAAAGCAGAGTTCTCTGGGAAAAGGAAGAAGCCCTGGGATAAGAAGGAAGGTCATCTGATGGATTGGTAACTGTTTAAAAGATAGGAAACAAAGGGTAGGAATAAATGGTCAGTTTTCAGAATGGAGAGAGGTAAATAGTGGTGTCCCCCAGGGGTCTGTACTGGGACCAGTCCTATTCAACATATTCATAAATGATCTGGAAAAAGGGGTAAACAGTGAGGTGGCAAAATTTGCAGATGATACAAAACTACTCAAGATAGTTAAGTCCCAACCAGACTGCGAAGAGCTACAAAAGGATCTCACAAAACTGGGTGACTGGACAGCAAAATGGCAGATGGAATTCAATGTTGATAAATGCAAAGTAATGCACATTGGAATACATAATCCCAACTGTACATATAAAATGATGGGGTCTAAATTAGCTGTTACCACTCAAGAAAGAGATCTTGGAGTCATTGTGGATAGTTCTCTGAAATCATCCACTCAATGTGCAGCAGCAGTCAAAAAAGCAAACAGAATGTTAGGAATCATTAAGAAAGGGATAAACAATAAGACAGAAAATATCATATTGCCTCTATATAAATCCATGGTACACCCACATCTTGAATACTGCGTGCAGATGTGGTTGCCCCATCTCAAAAAAGATATATTGGAATTGGAAAAGGTTCAGGAAAGGGCAACAAAAATGATTAGGGGTATGTAACAGTTTCCGTATGAGACTGGGACTTTTCAGCTTGGAAAAGAGATGACTAAGGAGGGATATGATAGAGGTCTATAAAATCATGACTGGTGTAGAGAAAGTAAATAAGGGAATGTTATTTACTCCTCATAACACAAGACCTAGAGGGTCACCAAATGAAATTAATAGGCATCAGGTTTAAAACAAACAAAAGGAAGTATTTTTTCACACAATGCACAGTCAACCTGTGGAACTTTTTGCCAGAGTTGTGAAGGCCAAGACTATAACAGGGTTCACAAAAGAACTAGATAAGTTCATGGAGGATAGGTCCATCAATGGCTATTAGCCAGGATGGGCAGGGATGGTGTCCCTAGCCTCTGTTTGCCAGAAGCTGGGAATGGGCGATAGGGGATGGATCACTTGATGATTACCTGTTCTGTTCATTCCCTCTGAAGAACCTGGAATTGGCCACTGTCAGGATACTGGGCTAGATGGACCTTTTTCTGAGCCAGTGTGGCTGTTCTTGTTTTCTTATGTTCTTTTCCAGGGCGTAAGTATGTGTTCCCTTTTCCTAGTGAGTTTAGTAGGCGGTTGGGAGCACTTAGAAGCTGCCTTGTGCATGCTCCCAAGCAAGTATGGTAGAATACAATTTCAGATTCTGCAGTTCAGTGGCAGGACAGGGAGCCCCTCACTCTGCCTCAGCATGATGTGTAACATTGCTGAGGACTTCACAGTATTCTTACCACCTCATTCCAGTGAGCTAGACAGTAGCCCCTCTCTTTACCCCGCCAATACACTGTAAATAATAGAAATATATGCACTACTGTGGAAAGTATAAGAAACTCTGGACTTTTGACTATTTTAATCAGTGAACCTTTATGGTTTGGATAGTTTGGAAAGTATGTTTGGATAGTTTTTGGCAACTTCTGGGTTTTTTTTGGGTCCAGAACCAGAAATACAAGAAAAATGGGAGAGGCTGTTTTTTTTTTTAAGAGTGAAATTCACCCCTGTGTGGATAGCTAGCACAAGACTACTTTAAGGTCTTCTTTGAAGTCTTATGTGGTGCATGTGCCAAAAGTCAGTGTAAAGGCTGCCTACCGGTAGATTCGGCACTCAATATTTCCAGATGTGCTAGAATGGAAGTGCTACATCTCACAAAAAACCCTGCATTTGTGATATTTCCACTGTATGCTTGAAATTGAAGAGTGCTGGATGGGTCGGATTAACTTTGGACAAGCATTCAGACTTCTGTAGATTTAGGCAGTCAGAAACCAAACTCAGAACTTTCTGCATAAGAGTTAATATAGAGAGAAAATCGTTACCACTCTGAAATAGAGACAAATTGTTATTTCTTATTTCACAGTCTAAGATTGCCCTTCACATAGTGTACCTTCTTGGTTTTACCATTGAAAAGGCTAGCCTTAGGCTAGACCGCAGTTGAATCATCTGAAATTAAACACATGCTTCTGATTAATCCGCAAACTTGTATTGGAGTGACTGTTTGAATTATTGTATTTCGGGGGGTGAGTGAGGAAGGGTAATAAAAGCACATGGGATACAGGAGAAATCCTAATCTCTGAATCAATGGAAATATTTTAGGCCATGTGAAACTCTGCAGAACTTTGTTTTTCCATAACTGACCCTGGCATTAGCATCCTAATAAGGGTGATGGATGAGTAGGTTGGGGGGGGGTCAGCCATGCTTACATTAATAAGCTCAGCAAACACAGAGCATAAATTCTTATAGCTTCTTTCCAAGGGGTAATTTTTCTTCTCAAAATGCACTTAACTTGGCAAATCAAACTATAGGCAGGATTCATGATAAACACTGTGCTTAAATTTGGTAATGGGATCAGGCATCATGGTTTGAATTATAGGGATCTCAAATACATTATCAGATTTGTGCATTGGTACTTTCTTGATCCTATAGCATGAGAGGTCTTTTGCTTTTGCTTTCTTGAGAAAGAAGTTATTGTTTCCCAGAAAATTCATTATTCAGAAAAAAATGGTTCAACCTTATAGAGAACCAGCAAAGGCCAATGCATTTACTTAATTCAGAGGTAATATTAACATTAATATTACCATCCTATTCAGAAATGTTATGGGTTACGGCATACATCTGATACTGATATGTAGTCAGGATTCTGGCAAACATAATATGTGAGCATAGTAAGCCCAGTCCTGTCTTCTTTGTGCTCCTGGAATTCCCACCAAAGTCTCAGTTTCTCTCTTCTCAATATTAATCTATGCAACATGCCCCAGATTTTCAAAAGCGACGATGATTATGGGTACTCCATGGAGACACTTTAAAGGGATGCCCTTCCTTTGAAAATTAGGCCCCTCTATGGTGTCTCAATTTGGGCATCCAAATATTGAGGCATCCAAAATCATGTCATTTAAACAAAATCTTAGCCTTTGCCTCTATAGACTATAGAGAAAGTGACATGAAAGCTGTTCCCTGCTCTCTCATTAACTAAGCAGAATCAATACAAAGGGTAGCTAATTTTGTTAACTGGCATCAATAATTTCTCACAGATACCCTGCTGTGTGCATGATCAGTTAATGATCAGATTACCTTCTGCTCTATTAAAATGAATCAGGTTCCTCCCCAGATTGGGAAGAATCCCTGGAGAGAGAATCAACATAGAACCCAAGATGCCTTGGAGAAGTCTTTGAGCTGGGTCTAGAACTGTAGATCAAGTGATTTTTATAATTCCCTGGTAGAAATTTACCCACGGTAGAAATTGGACCTAGGGGAGGCTCCCAGTCTGCATTAAGTTCACCCCTATGTAAAGGGCCAGTGCAAAATCCTATGCACTACTGTAGGCCCACCCTAAACCCTCAAATTAGATGGTGCATAGGCCTCATGCTGGCCTTCTACATGGGGTGGATTTCAAATGTGAATAAGCCATTGAGATGTTATTTGAGAAAAGAAAAACAATGATATTTGTTTTGTTGTTTACATCTACCAAAAAAGGGCAGATTAAAAAGCCATGAAGCCACTTGGTCCAAACCTGCAGTCTTCAAAATCAATGGGAATTTTGGGTTCCCAAGGAATCCAGCATCAAGCCATTAATCCACAACTTGCAGGAACTGTTCTTGATTTACAAATGGTACCCTCTGTGTTTGCAATCCGTATGCCTCTGCTGCACAGTTGCTTGTCTGAATCTAACTCAGAAGAGATTCATAAACTATTGGAAGTGGAGTTGCCTGCAGCTCCCAGGTATGTGCTACATGTATTTCTGTTTCATTTAACCACAACCGTCAAGGGAATGGCAGAATACTGAGGAGATGTTTATGTCCGACCGATGCCTAAACTATCTTTAGCCTCTCTAAGAAAGGTGAGCTAATCTCCTTCCCATATCTAAAACTGTGCCTCAGATAGGGACTACCTAAATTTACCCACTTATTATATCTCCCTGGAATTAATTTCCATGTTTGCATTCTGTAAACATATTCTGGCATAACATGTCTAAGTTGAGATGTTACTAGCTTAAAGAGAGGACAGACAATTGATGTATCTCACATTTTCTTCTCCTCTATCGCTTTGAATGAATCTGGATCTTTTATAAAGCCAGGATGTACTAAACCATTCAACTGTAAATTAATCAGTGAGGCCAGAAGTTGCTTTCCACCCAGGAGCCAGCCAAATATTTCACTACTCACATAGTCAAAAAATAAAACAATTTTTCAAAACCTGATGACACATTGCATGATGTGAGCTAAATGGTTCAGAATTTGTTGCCAAGGCCTGAGGTGGAATAGCCACAATTCATCCCAGACCCACTCTGAACATATTTACAAAAAAAATACAATTGTGCTATTCATGGATTGGTTTTTGAATAGCTAATTGGAAGAGCTTCTCTCATCTCTCTGTTGACGAGGGACACATTGTACAGGCTAATAGTGAGAGAAGAATTAGACTAGCCACCTCATTAAGCTAGTTTATATTTTCTCTTGAATTTCTTGCAGAGCAGCTAGGACCATGCTGATTCTGATTATACCTGAAGATACCCTAGAACTATGTAAAAGTGAGTCTACAATACCCACAGGAGCATGCATGTAAAATAACATAAGGCTGTAGCTCAGGGGTCGGCAACCTTTCAGAAGTGGTGTGCCGAGTCTTCATTTATTCACTATAATTTAAGGTTTCGCGTGCCAGTGATACTTTTTAACATTTTTAGAAGGTCTCTTTCTATAAGTCTATAATATATAACTAAACTATTGTTGTCTGTAAAGTAAATAAGGTTTTTAAAATGTTTAAGAAGTTTCACTTTAAATTAAATTAAAATGCAGAGCCCCCCGGACCGGTGGCCAGGACCTGGGCACTGAGAGTGCCACTGAAAATCAGCTCGCGTGCCGCCTTCGGCACACGTGCCATAGGTTGCCTACCCCTGCTGTAGCTAGAGGCTTGTGTTAGTGTTTGACAGATGGCCAAGTAAATACTTTCCCCTTCGTTTTTTTCTGATTCACTTGCATTTTTAGATTAATTTGCATTTGCATTGTGTACTTTTTTATGTTTTTCTAATTTTTTGTCTTTCTCTACAGACTTTTGTATATTTCTTCAATGCATTTTAGATCCAATATTTGGCTTAACCGTGAAATTTTGCCTGCGTAACAGAACCAGAAAACTTCTGCTGAAGTTCTTGCATCTTTAGAACAATTATTCAACTTTATTCTTTGTGAACAAAATCATTCCCCTCCTGTGATAGGGCCCTCAGGGGCTGGGCAGCCTAGTGGCTAGATCAGGGGTCTCAAACTCAAAGGACCAGGAGGGCCACATGAGGACTAGTTCATTGGCCCGAGGGCCGCATCACTGACACCCCCCCGCAAGCTGCCCCCAGCCCTGCCTCCACTCCACCCCCTCCATGAGGCCCTGCCCCTGCCCCTGCCCCGTCTCTTCCCACCCCTTCCCTGCCCCTATTCCGACCCCTTCTCCAAAGTCCCCACCCCAACTCTGCCTCCTCCCTGCCCCCAGAGGGTGCAGGACGGGTGTGGTGGGAGCTCAGGGCAGGGAGTTGAGGTGCAGGGTGTGGCAGGGGGCTCAGGGCAGGGAGTTGGAGTGCAGTGTGCAGGAGGGAGTGTGGGGTGTGGCAGAGGGTTCGGGTTCAGGCAGGGGGTTGGGATGCAGAAGGGGTGTGGGATGCAGC